>NW_015169844.1:237756-237921 GCF_001447785.1 Gekko japonicus | reverse complement strand
ACTACTCATCTCCAGACTACAGAGATAACTTCCCATGGAGAAAATGGATGCTTTGGAGGGTAGACTCTGTGGCATTGTACCTCACTGAGGTCCCTGTCCTCCTCAGGCTCCACCCGCAAATCTCCAGGAGTTTCCCAGCCTGTATCTGGCAACCTTACCCCCCCC
>NW_015169844.1:175605-237410 GCF_001447785.1 Gekko japonicus | reverse complement strand
CCACCCTGAACATTCTAATCTCTCACCATTGATGTCTGGAGTTAGATCCCTGCAGAGGCCATTTCAAAAGGTATTGGGGGGAATTCAACCCTCCCTGAAGGGATTTTTTTTTTTTTTTTTACTTCTTGGATTTTTCTGCAGACACAGGAAGTCTACTGACTATGTAGGAAAAGCTGTTGGGGGAGAGTGAGCCTTCTGTTGGCAGAAATAAGTATCTACACAACCCATCCCCTGTTGGAATTAGATATAAAGATATGGAGCAGAGGTCCATCAGTGGCTATTAGCCACAAGGTATAGATAGGAACTCTCAGTCTGGGGCAAGTGATGCACTATATTCTTGGTGCTTGGGGGGGCAACAGTGGGAGGGCTTCTAGTGTCCTGGCCCCACTGCTGGACTTCCTGATAGCATCTGGTATTTTTGGCCACTGTGTGACGTAACGTTGGACTAGATGGGCCATTGGCCTGATCCAACATTGGCTTCTCTTATGTTCGTATGTTCTTAACCCTAGTGACAGGCCTGGCTCTAGATGAAGAAGCTTTGCTGCAGTGGTAAAAGACACCTCATTTAGCAGAAGGAAATTATTGGATCCAACCAACTGTATGTGGACACTGAAAAACTGGGATAAAGATATTAGGTCTGAATTTCTGTTGACTCACAAAACATACATTCGGATGCCAAGACACTTTTGGTCAATGGGGACTTTCTCAAAAAAGAGCATAAATATATGCTGATCTTACTCCTCCATTCTCCATGTGAACACATGAAGAGGATTTTAAAGGGACTAATATGTTACATAGCCCCTCCTTCAGTTTCTGATAAACAAGTATTTTCCACAGTCTAGTAGAATATATGGCATTACACATATTTGGAGCTTATGAACAAGAAGGTAAGGGCCTACAGCAGCAACTCTCAGCACCATTTGTAAAATACACTCACACCAGTGTAACGTGACTGGCCTGTTCACCTCTGCAAAATGAAAAATTAAAATTCTGAATGGACATGCAGACTTGATGTACATAGCCAAAGGACTGTGCAAACAGGCTGGAATCCTGCAGCCAGTTATGCATCTGTAAAGCTATTAAGATCAGTTAGATTGACTGCATGTAAATAAACATAGAACTACAGCCAAAGAAAATTATGCACATTCTTCTAAATTAATAAATGTTACACTTTAACCTTTCTTTTCCAGTTTGAAAAATATATGTAATGAGATCTTATAATAACCTCTTGTAATAACTAAAGCATTTTCAACATTTGAGTAAAAATGGTTAAGAATTAGGAATGTTGAAATCAAAGTGCAGAAATTAACCCTTTTATTATATTGTATACGGTAGTAGTAAAGTTTGTTGGAAGTGCATGAATAAAAAGTTAATTACAGGAGGAACAATCTATATAGCAATTATAGGTGCATTCACTGTGCATCTGAAAGGAAAAAAAAGGAGTTTTCACTCATTTTGGCCTAAAACTTTGTGTTCAGGTTTCCAGAATTCTGACATCAGAACCCAGATAACACTGATTAGAACCATAAGGCTTTACAATAAAAGCTAAAATATTGACCATATGATGGCAAAGAAGTCTTTATTTTGTGGTTAACTTAGTCTCTTCTAGCTACTCTCTGATGAAGTGGGTGGTGCTGTAGAGGAGGACCTCCTTCTCCTGGACAAGGACCTGGATCGCTCCGCACTGTAGGTCATATGCTTGTCATAGTTTTGCATCTGAGCTTCAAGGAAATCCCTTTGCTGCTGGCTGATTGTCTGGCTAATCAGTCCTGGGAGAGCTTGAATGCTACCAATTAATGTTTCCAGTTTTGTTTCCAGAGTAACAATCCTCTTCTCAAAGTCTTCGCTTCTTTCATTTAAGTCAGAAATCATATCATACATGATGTTTTGTGTCTGAAAAAAAGGAAAACAGAAAAGAATGGGGCAAAAATGGACCCTCTTTGCTGCTTTCTAAACATTTAAGTCATCTCCTTTTAACCACACACAGTGACAGAAAATGCAGAGGGAGAGTGGTAGAAAGCTGCCAGTTCCACCAGTGGTGTTCATTCCAGGTGGTGCTACAGCGGTGCATGACAAAGGATTTCTTAGTGGAGCAGTTCCAAATATCAAGCAAATTATGATCTGGATTAGTCAGAAAATTCTTCCAGATATGCAGAAAAATATTTCAAATGAATAGTACTGTTTGGAGTTGGGGGGAAATCCTCTGTCTGTGGAACACGGGTTTTTAAAGATCTGTCCTACTTTCATTTCCTCCCACCATTCAGAAAAGAACTTCCTGTCTAAGTGTCTTTGCACACATGATGTCACAAACACATTTTCCACTATGTTTACATGTAGTGCTGAACTGCTGCCTATCACAGGTGCTTGCTGTGTGTACACTAATCTGTTCCTTATTACAAGGAATGCTTTCTCATTTATTTATTGCTGAAATACTGTGGGAAAAGAAGAGATGTTTCATAACTGCAAATAACATATTACAATATATTCTTATAAAGTACGTGTATTGTTCTTTAACATGTAAGGCAACATTTTCTTATGATTTCATAGTGTGTTCCTTATTTTGGAGTTCTTCAGGGGACAACCATAGATATACCACAAGTTGTACAATGAAAATGTAGGTTTCTTGCAAGCACATGTTCATTTTTATATGTACACAAGAACATTTTAAGTACACATCCAAAAACTTTGATCTGTGAAGAGGCCCAAGAAGCCCTGGTTGAGGCTAAACAGATGTCCTTTGGGCCGGGGACAACCAGCAGATGTTGGTCAGCAGAGCGCAAGGCTCTCCGAGGGACATATGGGACAAAAACGGTCCCTTAGATATGTTGGTCCCAGGCCACATAGGGCCTTAAAGGTTAATACCATCACCTTGAAATGTTAAGTGATTTACAGTAATCTAACCTGGAAGTGACCATTGCATGGGTCACTGTAGCCAAGTCCCAGGAAGAGAGATAGGGAACCAGTTACCTGATCTGCCAAAGATGATAAAAGGCAGACCTGGCAACAGTAGTGACCTGGCCCTCCATAGAGAGTGAGGCATCCAGGATCACCCATAGGTGCCTCACCTTCTGCGGCAGCACCAACAGTGCCCTGTCCAGGGTCAGGAGCCTGACTCCCAAGCCTATCACCCGAACTCACGTACAGGACCTCTGTCTTTGTTGGATTAAGTTTCAGCCAGTTCTGCTGTAACCACCCAGCCATGGCCTCCAAAGCCCTGTCCAAATTATCTGGGGTGGAGTCCAGGCAGCTGTCCATCAACAGATAGAGCTGGATGTCATCAGCATACTGGTGACAACCCAGCCCAAACCTGCATACAAATTGGGTGAAGGGGCACATATAGATGTTGAACAACATTGGTGAGATGATTGTCCCCTACAGCACTCCACGTTCCAGTGGTATCACTGGGAGACTGTCTCACTGAGCGCTACCTTCTGTCCCCGACCATAGAGAAAGGAGGAAAGCCATTGTAAGGCAGTCTGCCTTATTCCTACATCACCCAAGCAGTGGGTCATTAGATCATAATCATTTGTGTCAAACACAGCCAAGAAGTAACAGCAGCACTGAACTGCCCCAATCCAGGTGTCTCCAGAGGTCATCTGTGAGGGTGATCAGTGCCATCTCTGTCCTGTTGCCAGATGGAATGGATCCAGTCTGGATGTGTCATCCAGGAAAGCCTGAAGCTGCTCAGCCACCGCCCTCTCAACTTCCTTGTCCAGTAACAGCAAGTTCAAAACTGGGCAGTAGTTGGCTAGGACCGCAGGGTCCAGTGATGGATTTTTAAAGAGTGGGGAAAGTCCCCAATGAAAGGGACTAGTTGATAATCCCTTCCAGTGGGGCCCAGACCCAAGCCCAGCAGACCTTGACCAGCCAGAATAGGCACAGGTTAAGGAGGCAAGTGGTAGGCCTCACAGCTGCCAGGATCCTGTTTACATCCTCCCAAGAGAGTTGGCTAAAGTGGTCCAAAAGTCGACCTGAAGACCGGCGAGGAGCTTCCAGTTCCTTTGCTGTATCAGTTGTGGTCCAGTAGAGCAACATGACTTTGGATGAGAAATAGCTTACAAATCCCTCACAGCTGATAGCCAATTCCCTACTGTTTTGTTTGCCTCGCGGCAAGGTAGTTAGTGACCGAATAGTTCTAAACAATTGGGCAAGTGAGAGCTCACAGATGCAATGGAGGCCGCATAGAAGTCTTTCTTTGCAGCCTTCATTGCCATTTCATAGACTTTCATAAACATCTATGTTTTTGCCACTTTGTCACAATGCTCTGTACATGGGGCTGCCTTTGTTGCGGATCCGGAAGCTGCAGCTAGTGCAGAATGCCGCGGCCAGGCTGTTTATGGGTGTCCCTAGATGGGAGCACATCCAGCCTGCACTGAGGACACTGCACTGGCTGCCAATAGCATACCGAATCCGCTTCAAAGTGCTGGTTCTTACCTTTAAAGCCCTATATGGCCAGGGTCCAACATACCTACGGGACCGCCTTTCCCTGTATATACCCCAGAGAGCACTACGGTCTGGGTCTCAAAATCGGTTGACCCTCCCTGGCCCTAGGGAGGCCAGGCTAGCTGCTACTAGGGCTGGGGCCTTTTCGGTGGTGGCCCCTACCTGGTGGAACGAGCTCCCGGAAGAGATCAGGGCCCTGCGGGACCTCTCACAGTTCCACAGGGCCTGCAAGATGGAGCTCTTCAGCCAGGCATACAATTAGGGGCTGCTGCCGTTGCCCTAGTGCACAGCTCGTAATGTTAACATCGAGCAGCTGCTTTAAGAATGAGCCGAATAACATCTAAACACTTTATGTGGAATAACATCGAAGCACTTTGTTGGAAAGCACTTTATTCGTTTGATTTTTAACTGCTGCCAGTATTTTGATATTTGTAATGTTCTAATTTAAATGCTGTGTTTTAATTCTGTATTATTTATGTTTTTATTCTGTATTGTTGTGTTTGTTGTTGGAAGCCACCCTGAGCCTGCTTTGCAGGGAGGGCGGGGTATAAATTTGACTTTAAATAAATAAATAAATACATTGCCACCCCCGCTCTAGCTGTCTCAGCACTTGTTTCATCCTCTGTGGCTCTGGGGTTTACCATGAAGCTAGATTGGCCCAAGGGCAGAGAGGGCATGGAGGGAGGATCTCGTTGATGGCTTCAGAGAGTTGGCAATGCCAGTCCTCCACCAGCACATCTAATGAATTGCTAGGGGACATTGGATCCCACAAAGCAATCTGAAGCCAATTAGTGTCCATTAGGCTCTGCGGGTGAGCATAACTTCACGTACTGTCTAAACAGGGAGGGTTTGGTGTGCTCAGCCAGGCCTTCAGGGTGAAGTGATGTGACCATGGCACTGCCTCAGCAGTTTCCAGATTCACATTTATCCCCGTCTCCAAAATCAAGTCCAGCGTGTGGCCTGCTTGATGCGTGGGAATAAATACAAATTGGGAGAGCCCCAGCACCTCCATGGATGTCACTAGGTCCCAGGCCTGAGAGGACGTCACATCATCGACATGGATGTTGAAATCTCCCAGGACCAACAGCTTAGAGACATTGTTACAAGGTGCAACTATTGAGGAAGTTTATCATTTTGAAAGTTATACAGTACCATCCTAAGCAGGATTATACCCTTCTACAACCATTAACATCGATTGGCTTGGAATTATGTAACTTTGCTTAGGATGGCACTGTTACACATTCAGCAATTAAAATGTTCATGGATATTCCTCAACATCATCCAGGAAATACATGGTTATGTATAGGGATAAAGTTAGGTTTATTGCAGACACGCAATGAATAGACATTTTTTAGCCTAAGAATTATGTAAATATGACTGTAGCTCTTGTCAACTTACTTATTTTGATAGTATACTGAATTACTACCATATGTGTATACGTATTAAAACTTAAACTTATTGTTATGACAACTGTTTTTAATAATTAATTTATGGTACTGTTTAAATGGTGTTGTCGCCCTGAGCCCTGCTGTGCACGGGAGAGCGGGCCATATGTCCAATGAAATAAATAATGAATGTATGTATATCATGTCATATAATTTTTATAATTACATGTGATTTGCACAATTCTATAAGTTACAAATGTGTATGTATATATAAATATATACATTTTGAGAGTTATAAAAATTTGGCACAATTGAATAAATCTATAGAAAAATACAATTCATTATGCTAAAATATATGAAATGGTTACCAACTGCCTGCAAAATGAGTTTCCTTAATATGAACTTATTCCTTATATGAACTAATTCTATTCATTTCAGTAATTTTACAAGTCGCCATACCTTGGCTGTCCAAATTTTAATACTTAATCTCTTTGTACTCTTCCAGTTGTCAGATATTACCATCTTTGACACACTATTGCCCTATATTTAAATTTAACACAGGGCTTTTCCACATGCTTTACTTACTCCTGATTTTCTTGGAAGTGTATCCACAAGCATTGGAATTGGTTTGGGCACAGTTCTACCCCATGTCTGTCCTCCTTCTGCGTTTTCACTGATGTGGAGTCAGTTCATTTTATTCTGCACAAACCTTAAATAATCAGAGACTTCAAGGGACAGTGCTGTTGTCATCAGTAGCATCACAGCACCCCCTTTGTTTTATCAATATCTCAATATCATGGCTACATTCTAAAAACTGCATTAAAATATTGATATATTGATACAGTGCTGCAATGATAGGTCAGGCAGGTTATCTGAGTTTCCAGCTTGCATTTTTAAAGTTACTTTCTAGCCCCTTCCTTTATGGATATATGCATTTTCCCTTATACCTCTGCAAGGGAAGCAGCTAGAAACTTAACTTTTTAGAAAAATTAAAGCTGGGAATTCAGAGAACCTGCTTGATCTACCATTATAGCAGTGTATCAATAAGCAGAAGGAAAAGGTGACTTAAAATCAGCTTCCAGAAAAAGACTGGGGTAAAAGTGATCTCAAAAGAAATGGAAAAAACCCAGGGGGAAACAAGAAAACTGAAGGAAAACTAAAGGCACAAAAACTGTATGTGGAAATCAGGAGATAAACCAAAGCAGTATGCAAGGATGGGCACGAATTGGCTCACAGACTAAAGTTGATGACGAATTCTGGGCCGTTTGTGGTTCATGAAGTCAAGTTCATGGCAGGTCAAGTGCCACTAACTTTCCACAAACTGTGGAAGTTTATGCCAGTTTGTGAGCAGAGATATCCAGACACACTGTCTTCACTCAGTCAAAATATTTACATAACTTCAAAGCAACAACTTGGAGGACATGTAGAAGAGCTTCTGAGGGAGGTCCCCTGCAACTTTGATGTCTCTGGCTTGCACAGGATCCATTCTATACATTCCTGAACCTCGATCATTTTGATGGGTGCAAGTTCAAGAGGTTCAGGGGTGTATAGAATGGATCCTGTGTGAGCTAGAGACAACAAACTCACAGTGGACCTCCCCTGGATGCTTCTCTACATGCCCTCCAAGATTGGTGCCTCTAGCTTGCACAGAATCCAATCTATACACTTCTGAACCTCCTGAACCTGAGCCTGTCAAAATGACCACTGTGGTCATTTCTCCAGATAGCACTTCCTGGGGGACATAAATTCAATTCTCACCAAACGTGTTGGGCAGGTAGAGGAGAGTCAGCCAGAGATTTCTTGTGAGTTTTATGTCTCTCACATGCCATGGGGGCATTCTACCACCTCACAAACTGAACTGATCTGTGAGGTGGCTAAAAGTTTGTGACATCCCATGGTTTGTGAACGGCTCATGCCATAAACCATAAACCATATCACTGTTTTTGGTTCATGCCCATCCCTAGAAGTATGGGACCAGAACAAAAACCCATGCAGAAAAGCCCATAAGTATCTTACAACCCTACCAGAATTTAGCATCCAGTCAGTTTTCTTCCAATACTTTTGTCCAGACATTCTTAATCACAGAGCAACTTTACCACTATATGTTGAAATTCTGTTCTTTGTGAACCATGCTTCCAACAACCATCATTGCTGTATATCAATTCAATCTATGTGGAGTTAGATACTACTGAATTACCTTTTATCTTGAACTTTAGAGGTTATTCAGTTGTGTCATTTTACAAACGAAAATAAACTCATTGACACCTCTTTTTACACCTTTCCTTTCCTTCCTTTTATTCCCTTAGAAGCTCACTGATTCATAAATCTTGAGCAGTGGAAAATACTCATAAATTTTACACCAACCTTTGCCAAGTCCACCAAAGTGTTTGCCTGATCATTCAGTTTTCTCTGTTCCATTTTAACACTTCTTAATCTAAAAGATGAAAATTCAAGTTAGATAACTGTTTTTGCCAGCTCAAAAACTTTCATACAGCATGCATCTAGACAGATAACTGCATGGACAATGTCTTGGATACTTTGTGTACAGTCATAACTGTTTATGTGTCTGGTACAATGAAAAGCATGCTTCCTTAACACCGCAAAAAAGAAAGAGAGCAAGGAAATGTGATGTCCCCGAGACTACTAATTGCCATGGTTAACGCTGAATTCAAAGTGGGAGGTAAGGATTTATTCATAGTGTATGAAAGAAAGCCAAAACATTCCTTAAAGCTCCAGTATCATGGCAAGTAGGCATAGGAAGTAATGAACAATAATTAGCTCTTCTCCTTAATTAAAAGTCTTCCTTATGCCTACAAGACTAGATACAGGTATAAGCCCTCTTCAGTCTGAAATGGATTTGGTTAGGAGGAGTTTGAACCTGATGAAAATACAGTGATAAGTGAGTTCCTTGTTAATTTTAAAAAAAACCTTGTATCTGACCAGCAGCTAAATAAAGAGCATTCTTGTTAATATTCCTACCCTTAATGTTGCTGACTTGGAATTTAATCCCATTAATTTTTAAAATGTGCATGCACAAAACAGGCTTCTTAATTGGTTTTAGTTGGACTGTTTATGTGCCCATGATTAAACTAGAACACTCAGAAGTATCATATATGTATACTATAAAAGATACTCTTGGGTATATTCTTCCCCTGATGCCTAAGAAATTCTAGTTGTGCTAATTAGCTGAGCATAATAAGAGAAGGGAAAACAAGATAGGTTTTTAAACCCTTGTAATAAGAAAAATTTAAAGTCTTTGATTACAAGCTTGTACCCAACTAGTCTCACTTAGTGAGACCCAGATTGGTTTTCTCAATATTGAAAACATATAAAGACAGAAGTGTCTTTAGTCTCAACTATCAGTGATAGAAAAAAGCCTTCTACAAACGATGAATGGATCAAACAAACATAAATGGTTGTCATTTTAAAATGTGTGCCCAGGACTCTATAATAATTCCAATATTGAAACATTTGGTTAAATGCAGGCAGGCTTTCCTACTCATTTTATTGGAGGAGGTAGCTCCACAGGGGCTTTGATCATGCACAGCTGCTATTTCCATTGAAGCGAATGTGAAGCCCTTGCTGGTAAGGCCACTTGGTGTGCACACTGGAAATCCACACCCACAACTGCTTGTCTACCTTATGATGGCAGTCTACCAACAAAAAGCTACAAAGGCAATAAACGAGGTTGTGTGTCCAAACCAGCAGTTGTGGGCACGATGGCTTATATCCTACCAGTGACTTAGATCTTTGCTGTGCATACCTTCCTTTTGCAATCCCCTTTGATACATGAAAAGCTGGTGCTGGATACTGTTCCATACAGAGGAAGGATTGCACAAAGTCAACCATTCATTCTTTTTTCTATTAACAGACTCTCTGAAGCACAATGGGCTGAAGAGACCAGGGTGATTTCCCCCCTCTGCATTGCAGGATCAAACCCATGTGGCTTTTAGACCATGTGGGGCCTTGGATCTCCAGAACCAGTGTTGCTCTGGCAGTCCTTCATTGAAATGAATTCAGAATCCTTGCAGGTAAGGCCACTTGGTATACACATTGGAAATCCACATCCACGACGTATTATTAATAATGGTGTGAGAAATTGATGAGGTCCATAACACACCACATTTGTCAATATTTGGTGGACTACTTTGTGATATGAAAATCTGTACTTCACTAAATAGGTATAAACTATGTGTGACTGGACAGAAATCCAACATTGCCAGAACCACCACTAATTATAGGGGTTCCTTGTTAAAATGTGTACATCCTGAATATGTACCATTGTAATTGTGCAACTCTTTCATCAAAGGTTGTTTGCAAATTTCTAATAAATCTCACAATGCCAGAACTCAGCTGCTTCTTGATTCAACCTTATGCCTCACCCCTTTCAGCACATTGCACTGAATTTATTAGAATGCAATATGAAGAATGAACATATGAATGGGATCACAAATTCAGCATTATTTTTGTTTGGGTAGGGAATTTATAAACCACAATTAAAGGAAGAAGAAAAATGTGTGTGTGTGTTAGTGTGCATGTAGAGGAAACTTGAATCATTCTGAGGGACTAGAAGCAACAGCAATGAAATGAAATATAACAGGAGTGCTGTTATATCCTTTCTAGCCCCAACAAAGAAGCAACCAACACTGTCCAAGTTTACTGTACAGATATTTATTCTGCAGTGGGCAAAGGAGAATGTCCTTCTATATCACAGGTATGCTTATCCTAATTTCTCCCTGAATTTTGATTTCTGCATTACCTAATCTCGCAGTGTATTGCTAATGGATTAGTAATTCCTAATTTTTACATTTCTGGTCTTTGTTCAGATAACTGCATGTGTGCAGTTTGCATGGCTTCTTTTAAAACAGATTACTGATGTGCTCCATTGCATGCATATTGCATATACAATATTGATTACAATATGACCACATCAGGCATCCATTGTGATTTAACTAATGCGCATTAATTAAATCACAGAACAAAAAAGGAATCCTGATAGAATTCTATGTTCACATCAAGATCCTCTGATAAACTGGAAGCAGCAATAACCTGTAAAGGAAAAAAGGGCATTGACTGCAAATTCTGTCAGTTCTGAAATGTATTTTAGATAGTCTCTAAGTAAAATCAGAAAAGATATGGAGCAGAGCAGAATGCAGGGTAGAGCAAATCAATGAAACAAGAACAGAACAGAATGAGGAAATCTACTCATATCAATTAGGCAGGTCATTTCTCCAAAAGAGAGCCTCTGGATTGGATTCCTGGTATTCTGTTACGAGTTTTAAAGCACATTTTGCCTGGAATTTAATCAGATATGTGTGTGTACAGGGCACTCATCGAAAATGTAAAAAAAAAAAGAGTTAAAGTAAGGTTGTTGTTGTTGTTCAGTCGCACAGTCGAGTCTGACTCTTCGCGACCCCATGGACCAGATCACGCCAGGCCATCCTGTCTTCCACCGTCCTCTGAAGTTGGCTCAACTTCATGTTCGTTGCATCTATGACACTGTCTAACCATCTCATCCTTTGCCATCCCCGTCTTCTTTGACCTTCAATCTTTCCCAGCATCAGGGTCTTCTCCAGTGAGTGCTCCCTTCTCATTTGGTGGCCAAAGTATTTGAGCTTCAGTTTCATTATCTGGCCTTCCAGGGAACAGTCAGGGTTGATTTCTTTGAGGATTGACTGATTTGTTCTTCTTGCAGTCCAAGGGACTCTCAAGAGTCTCCTCCAGCACCATAGTTCAAAAGAATCTATTCTTCGGCGCTCGGCCTTCCTTATAGTCCAACTCTCACAGCCATACATGACTACTGGGAATACCATTGCTTTGACCATGCGGACTTTTGTTGGCAGGGTGATGTCTCTACTTTTTATCATGCTGTTTAGGTTCGCCATCGCTTTCCTCCCAAGGAGCAGGCGTCTTTTAATTTCATGGCTGCAGTCACAGTCTGCGGTGATCTGGGATCCCAGGAACGTGAAGTCTGTCACTACTTCCACAGCTTCCCCTTCTATTTGCCAAGGAGTGATGGGGCCGGATGCCATGATCTTAGTTTTTTTGATGTTGAGCTTCAAGCCCACTTTTGCGCTCTCCTCTTTTACTCTGAGCAAGAGGCTCTTTAGATCCTTTTCACTTTCAGCCATTAGAGTGGTATCATCTGCATATCTGAGGTTGTTGATCTTTTCCCCAGCAATCTTAATTCCCGCTTGTGATTCATCCAGGCCAGCATTTCGCATGATGTACTCTGCATATATATTAAATAAGCAAGGTGACAGTATACATCCTTGTCGTACTCCTTTTCCTATGCTGAACCAATCAGTTGTTCCGTATCCGGTTCTAACTGTCGCTTCTTGGCCCT
Organism: Gekko japonicus; assembly: GCF_001447785.1. Lineage (NCBI taxonomy): Eukaryota > Metazoa > Chordata > Lepidosauria > Squamata > Gekkonidae > Gekko > Gekko japonicus. The sequence goes on along the minus strand of NW_015169844.1, from coordinate 225,236 downwards.
TATACAGGTTTCTCAAGAGACATGTGAGGTGGTCTGGTACTCCCATCTCTTTAAGGACCTGCCATAGTTTGTTGTGATCCACACAGTCAAAAGCTTTAGCATAGTCAATGAAGCAGAAGTAGATATTTTTCTGGTACTCTCTTGCTTTCTCCATAATCCAGCGAATGTTGGCAATTTGATCTCTAGTTCCTCTACCTCTTCGAAACCCAGCTTGTACTTCTGGTAGTTCTCTATCCACGTACTGTTGAAGCCTAGCTTGTAGGATCTTGAGCATGACCTTGCTAGCGTGTGATATGAGTGCAATTGTGCGATAGTTTGAACATTCCTTGGCATTGCCCTTCTTTGGGATTGGAATGTATACTGATCTTTTCCAATCCTGTGGCCACTGTTGCGTTTTCCAAATTTGCTGGCAAATGGAGTGCAGAACTTTAACAGCATCATCTTCTAAGACTTTGAATAGCTCAGCTGGAATACCATCACCTCCACTAGCTTTGTTGTTAGTAATGCTTTCTAAGGCCCATTTAACTTCACATTCCAGGATGTCTGGCTCAAGGTCAGTGATTATACCGTCGTGTTTGTCAAGGACATTGAGGTCTTTCTTGTATAGTTCTTCTGTGTATTCTTGCCATCTTTTCCTAATCTCTTCTGCTTCTGTTAGGTCCCTACCGTTTTTGTCCTTTATCATGGCCAGCTTTGCATGGAACGCTCCCTTGATTTCTCCAATTTTCTTGAAGAGATCTCTAGTCCTTCCCATTCTATTGTTTTCTTCTATTACTTTGCACTGTTCATTCAGGAAGGCCTCCTTATCTCTCCTTGCTGTTCTCTGGAAATCTGCGTTCAGTTGGGTAAATCTTTCCTTTTCGCCTTTGCCTTTCGCTTTCCTTCTTTCCTCTGCTATTTGTAAAGCCTCATCAGAAAGCCATTTTGCTTTCTTGCATTTCTTTTTCTTTGGTATGGTGGTGATTGCTGCCTCCTGTACGATGTCACGAACCTCTGTCCATAGTTCTTCAGGCACTCTATCTATCAAATCCAGACCCTTGAATCTATTCTTCACCTCTACTGTATATTCATCAGGGATGTGATCTAGGTCAAACCTGAATGGCCTCATGGTTTTCCCGATTTTCTTCAGTTTAAGTCTGAATTTTGCAATGAGTAGCTCATGATCTGAACCACAGTCAGCTCCAGGTCTTGTTTTTACTGACTGGATAGAGCTTCTCCATCTTTGACTGCAAATTATATAGTCAATCTGATTTCGGTGTTGCCCATCTGGTGATGTCCATGTGTAGAGTCGCCTCTTAGGTTGTTGGAAAAGGGTGTTCGCTATGACCAGTGTGTTCTCTTGACAAAACTCTGTTAACCTTTGCCCTGCTTCATTTTGCTTTCCAAGGCCAAACTTGTCTGTTATTCCGGTTACCTTTTGACTTCCTACTTTAGCATTCCAGTCCCCTATGATGATGAGGACATCATTTTTTGGTGTTAGTTCTATGAGGTGTTGTAGGTCTTCATAGAACCGGTCTACTTCAGCCTCTTCTGCATCAGTGGTTGGGGCATAGACTTGGATTACTGTGATGTTGAATGGTTTGCCTTGGAATCGGACAGAAATCATTCTGTCATTTTTGAGATTGTATCCCAGTACTGCCTTTTGCACTCTCTTGTTGACTATAAAGGCCACACCATTTTTTCTACGAGATTCCTGGCCACAGTAGTAGATATAATGGTCTTCTGAGTTAAATTCGCCCATTCCTGTCCACTTTAGTTCACTGATTCCTAAGATATCGATGTTTAGTCTTGCCATCTCATTTTTGACCTCGTCAAGCTTACCTTGATTCATAGATCTTACATTCCAGGTTCCTATGCAGTATTGTTCTTTGCAGCATCGGACTTTCTTTCACCATCAGACACATCCACAACTGAGCGTCCTTTTGGCTTTGGCCCAGCCGCTTCACTCTTTCTGGGGTTACTTGTACTTGCCCTCTGCTCTTCCCCAGTAGCACATTGGACACCTTCTGACTTGAGGGGCTCATCTTTCGGCATCATATCTTTAAGCCTTTTGATACTGTCCATGGGGTTTTCTTGGCAAAAATACTGGAGTGGGTTGCCATTTCCTTCTCCAGGGGATCGCGCTTGGTCTGAGTTATCTGCTGTGGCCTGTCCATCTTGGGTGGCCCTTCACGGCATAGCCCACAGCCTCATCGAACCATGCAAGCCCCCTCTCCACGACAAGGCAGTGATCCATGAGGGGGTAAAGTAAGGTGCATATTCAGAAATAACTACTGAATGTCTAGACTTGGAGACCCTTCTTGGGTGGGGGAAAGATAGCTATGGACTTAGAATTTCCTCTCCTCTTTAGTGGGGGAAGGTGCACAACTGTGCTCACCCCTTTCCCTATTCAGAGCCCCTGGTGGTGTCTGAGGTAAGGAAGTTTTATTCTTTTACTTCAAAGGTGTATCTGTCTACACTTGGGGAAAGTGGTGCTCAGCATATATTTTATTTTTATTTTTTTAAAAAATATGGAAGTTCTCTTGTTGAAGAGGAGAGTATTTTGTTTCGTTGTGCACTTTTATCTTGACATTAAAAGATTTATTAATCCCATCTGAAGAGTGGAGAGAATAAAACCGACAAAGCTTTCCCCTTGTTCTCTGTACTGAGTTCAGCTTCCTTTCCAGTGCAATATCTGGAGAAGACCCTTGTCTAGGTAAGAATTGAAGAAATTGCAGGAATTGCAAAGCAAAATAGGGAAGAGGCTTTTAGAAGTCATGTTGCAGCAAGGACCCAAAGTGATCTTGAAGCCCCACAAAGACTAACACCTACTGTAGCATAAGCTTTAATGGGCTAGATGCCACTGACAAAGGGCCTTTGATGTAGACCATGAAACTACGAGCTCATGATGCTATGAGAAATCTGATAACCTTTAAAGTTTTTCAGCACCTTTTTAACTTTCAGAAGATGTAATGGCAGAGGGGACAGCACAGAACAGAACAGAAAAAAGAAGGATCACACACCATCAGCAATCAAGCCACAAACCACACCTCCAGACTAGACAAGAGAATAATGCTATGTCTGTTCATACTTGAAATGAGTGTGCTATAATTGGAATGGATGCCCCAGAATTGCTACAAATTAGGAATTTTAATACCTAGAACAACAGCTGGGGAAAACTAGGAGAAATGTAATCCTGATTCTCAAGTATAATTGTGTGACTGACACAAAGGGCAAGAGTGGATGTAGCCAGGAATTTGGCAGTTTTAAATTCCAATTATAGCTTCTTGCACTGCATTGGATGCTGTTTTGGAGGGTACCCCAGTTTTCAAAACCGGCTTTTGAGAGATAGAATCATATAATCACCGAGTTGGAAGGGGCATACAGGCCATCTAGTCCAACCCTCTGCTCCATGCAGGATCAGCCTACAGTATCCCTGACAAGTGTTTGTCCAGACACTGCTTAAAGATGCATGAGAGACTGCAGTGAGAACTGGACTAAAAAGGTATTAACAAAGGTCTGTACACAGCTCTTTGCACCCTGGTCTGTCCTTTCTAGTTTTCTTAACTATAGAGTGACATAATCTGCATCGGGTTTGATTCAGACTAAATCCTAATCTTCAAGATTAATTGGTTTGTGTGTGTGTATACTATGTTTACAGAGAGTCCACTTCATAAAATGTCACTGATTTTCTCCTGATATTCCTCTTTTGCAAATGTATGTTGATAAAGAGACATCTGTTAGTATTCTTTGGAGAATATAAATGAGCCATGGATATGACTTGGCAAAGGCAAACATTTTATAAATTGATCATTTCTTAGCTGCAGCAGTCAGATTAAGAGTGAAACTGGCCAGATCTTTCTCTGTAAATTAAGAAATATTGGTGCTCTAATTCCTTCCTTATGAACTTCACTTATCACAGAAGAAACTCATGACTTTGGATCGCAGTTCCACAGCAGCAACCAGACTATTGAAATTCACAAATAAAGGATCCATTTGTTGCATGCAGACAGTGGTAAATTCTGCAAATTTGAAAGGAACAGCTCACACAACTTACTTCCGAGCTCTATTTTCATTGTTGAAATAAAAAGACAAAACAAAAGAAAAGAAACTGTAAAACAGACTAAAACAAATCAACACAATGGGTGCTCTTCATGTGAACGCAATGGGCTCCATTGGGTAGCTTGCAGTTCACACATTTTCCTCATAGCATTCTGTGGGATAGTGATTAATAATGGTTGAGTCCAACTGAGATGTAAGATCAGTAGTATCAGTTTATATCAGTCAATTCTCAGCTTCTGTACCACATTTTACAATGTCAGAAAGTAGCCAATGTCTCCTCATACAACCTTGATGCAAACACAGTATGATATACACACAACTTTCTACCCACCCCTTGCTTTTCACACATGGGTGGACTAGAGAGCCATGAAATATTAACATCTTGTCAAATGCTAACACTAAAGGACCATGTGATTTATATGAACAAACTATTTCTTCCTAACTCACTAGTACTATTGGACTAGTATTGAAGGTTTAAAAAAAAACAATAAGAGGATTTAAAGGGGGGGAAGTAATGTGGATGAAGAATATATTGTCAGATAAAAAGGAGAAATACATTGGACTCAATAATATATAAATAAAAATTAGCATTCTAAAGATACAACAGAGTATGACTGGATAAAGACATGGGACACATTTCTATTTTATTAGTATACAGCATCTAATTTTACCCATTTATTTGACTCTGGGTCAACTGATTCCAGACAAAGGAAAAGCCATCAGTAAAACTGAATGCTGACACAGCATGACAGGGAAAGATAATGGGAATGGTTTTACTTTCTTACTCAATAGCAGATGCAGAATAAAGATCTATAACCTTATGCAGCACTTTTTCAGATTAATGGTGTAAAGCGGCATTATTTATTTGCAGGATAAATTCCTATCAAATAAGTTAAAAAATCCAAATATATTACAAAATATATTACAAAAACAAGTTCAAAATATTCCTAACGGTGAGCACCTAAAAAGTAAGGTTAATAAGCAAACTAAAAGTCACATACTCTAATTTAAATGAGAACCATCTCATGATAGTCACCACATTGCTTGCCTATCAGTATCCCTTTGGTATCTTTATTGTCAGGCAGGGTAGATTCCATGCAGACTCATACAGAGATAATGAACTGTGAAGACTGTTTATGTGGACTGATTACGTGATAGCTCACAACAGCGTCTACCTAATCCTAAATCATGTTCATTCAGAAGTAAATCCCACTGAATTCAATGGCTGTTACTTCCTACCAGACATGTTTAAGACTGCATCTTTCAGCTATCATGTAAATTATGCATTTGAATCTAACACAAATGGATTACTTTCTGCAATTCATAAAAAGATCCCACCATTTTAATAGTTTCTCCCAATGCTGCTATTCACTCTTCTATTTTTCCCCTATCTCTGCTATAAACCAAACATGTACAGCACTTGCACCCAGATATTTTCTCCTGCAAAACTGCAATTAGCTTTGCTGGGGCAGTTTAAATTATTGAAGAAACATGGGAGGAAAGAGTTGATGACCCTTCCTCATTATTCAAATAAACCATGTGAAGATGCTAATTAGCTTTTTAAAAATTGCACATCATCCTAAACATGGATTTCTTTTGTAATCTCTAGTTTGATCCTCAATGAAGACGACACAATGACCTAAAACTCCTGCCTGGGATTGTTTAAAAGCAATACACATCATGTTGTTGAAGGATTTCATGGCTGGAGTCCATCAGTTGTTGTAGATTTTCCGGGCTGTATGGCTGCAGTCTTGGCATTGTAGGACCTGACGTTTCGCCAGCAGCTGTGACTGGCATCCTCAGAGGTATAACACAGAAAGTTGGAGTACTCTCTGTGTCAAGGTGAGAAGAAAAATGGTAGGCAGGTAATTTATATCTACTCAGGAAGGTGGGGTAGGGCTGAGTCATTATCTTGTCGGAATTCCCCAGGCTGTGACATGCTAATGGAGGAGCTTTCCTAAGGAGGTTATTTTGCATATGGATTGGCTGTTGAATTCTGATCTTATCTGTAGTGCTGTTGTAAGATGTAGAGCATTTTGTGTTTTTCAGGACAGGAAACCATGCCCTATTTATTTTTAAACTCTCTTCTTTCCTGTAGAAATTGTGTTTATGTTTATGAATTTCAATGGCTTTCCTGTGTAATCTGACATGGTAATTCCTAAGTAGACATAACTTACCTGCCTACCATTTTTCTTGTCACCTTGACACAGAGAGTACTCCATCTTTCTGTGTTATACCTCTGAGGATGTCAGCCCCAACTGCTGGCGAAACGTCACGTCCTACAATGCCATGACTGCGACCATACAGCCCGGAAAATCTACAACAACTGATGCAATACACATTGTTTATGTTTTTGTTGCAACCCAGATTCTAGTATTATGATGTATAGTCCCAGACAGGACATACTCATGGGCCCTCTTATCCTGTATAACCCTGGGCTCAGTCCTTTTATTCTCTTACAGCCCCTTCCCCCACCTTGAGGTCTCTCTGCTTGCCACAGATCAGGCAGGTTGAGGGGAGACTCTTGTAGTACTTCTTGTCTGCCACCACTTTCCTGTGGCCCAAGCTTTCCTGGCATCCTCTGGCCTAACAAACACTAGATTCTGGCCACTCTGCAAAGGAAATCATGAGGAATCTGTTTGGTATCCATTAATTCATGGATTCGTCAATTCATGGATTATTCAATATATCTTTATAAATATGGCTTATTCTTTTATTTTGTGATATGCCACAATGGAGCAAATTATTCTCTTACCACCTTTTCAATAAGCATAATATGCAGCAATACTATTAATGTGTAAATGAACTAATCATTGCAATATGAAATGATTAAAATATTTTGCTAAAATTGGCATGGTGTTAGAATCCTTGATTTCAAAAACTGAATTAATTTTAAGTTAATTTTAATAATGAAATGTTTAGTAATTATCAGACTTATTTGCCTTATAACAAAGGACTACTGAATGATAGCAAACAAAATAAGCTATGACTCAGACATTCCTAAAGCCTTCGAGAAAATTCTAACAGCTTATTAATTAATAGGGGTGTTCATAATGAAATACCCAAGATGGAATATATGCACAGAAATTGGTATTTTGAGTCATTACCATGTTTTTCCGAAATGGTATTAGGAATCTGAGATGAAATTAAACTACCCTTCCTGAAGAAATCTGTGTTGTTTTCAAGTTCGGGAGCTGCTAGCTGGGTACAGTGTGTGCTCATGTCTTTCCTACATTCTATGGGTTTCTTAAGTAATGGCAGTACTGTATTCTGATTGGATCCTTATAGGGAGGAGCACAGAGCACTTCCATCCAATCAGCTTTGAAAACAAGCCACAGAGAGCCACAGTTCTCTTTCCCTCCCTCCTTTGGGTGGGGTAGCATAAGTGTTCTGGGACTAGAAAGTGCCCAGAATGGAATGCTGGTCCCTGGAGACAGTAGAAGTATTCTTTCATTCTAGTCCCAGAACACCTCTGCTATTCCATGGGAATGTCATTCCACTTTGGGAGTGGTCACTCCAGTCCCAGTACATTTTATCTTTGAGTCCAATCCTACAACACTTATGCTACCCCCAGAGGCTGTCATTCCATTCTGGGGGCTATCATTCCCATCCCAGAACACTTTTATTTTACTCTCAGGCAATGTTCCCTCTAATTCCACTCCCCCCTACTGAGGGGAGCAGTTCACATCATAAGCAGAATATAACTGCTGTAATCTTAAAATGGGCAATGGGCAGTGCAAGACGCTGTGTGGCTCCAGAATGCTGCTGAGCGGGGCTTCCTGTGTTAATGAGTGGCCGCTCATACACACAGCTTAGAGGGAACACTGCTCATTCCACTCTGGATGCTTCCAGGTCTAGGGCAGGTTTCTTGAAATCCATTCCACATTTTCACTGCAACTGTTCCACATTTTCGCATTTCAATGGAGCCCATGCAAGTTAATAAGCATTCCTGGCTCCCATTATATCCAATGGGCTTTCAAGCATCTCTCATTGTTCCCAATATGCATTCATGGCATTCATTTCAGTACATCCTCCATAATAAATAAACAGCTGCCCCAGACCCTCATATAGATTCTCCATTGAAAATAATGGTCCCAAATCCCAAAACCACATAGATTTGAATCCCAAACCAGTAATGTCCTATCCCAAAATCACAGTAATCCCTCCTCCTCAAGCCGAGAGCTGATGTTACAGTGAATGTTTTTGTAGATGCAAACCCCTAACATTAATATCTGTGCTATATAATGTGATATACTATAGCAAAGAGAATTCATTCTCAAGAGATCAGTTTTGCATAAGGGGCATGGACTGTACTTAGAAAGACAGGGAGTAGGCATGTATGAAACTGGTCCATTTATTTCAAGGTAATTTTGTACTTTTGGACCCCAACATCTCAGATATTCATAGAAACTCCAAGCAGTTTCTTGGGTAGTCTTGTCTTTACTTACAATGGACATAAAGCCATTGCACACTGGAATGCCTCTGAATACACATGTAAATGTCAATGGTAACGTTCTCTTTCAATGGGAGGCACATTCAGATGCACACCTGGGTACACATTCAGACAGCAATATTTTTTTTCCTTGACAGAAAGCAAATTAGGTAGAAAATCAAAGAGATGGTAGGTTTGGGATAGTTAGTTGCCATACCAGCAGAACTAAAATATCTGTGCTGGAAATCAAATCTTGATTGATTACTGCAGTATTCCTAACTGGGAGAAAAAAAGACATACCAAAAGTGTACTTACTGGTGAATAGCTTGCAAGAATTTCCGCTGATGTTTCCTTACTTTTGCATGGTCTATCTTTTTTACCAGCTTTGTATTTTTATAAATTAACCATGTTTCCCTGAGTACATTGGCAGCTGCATTTTTCACCTGTTTGACAAAAGAAAACACCAGGCTGACTACAATAGCATTATCTCCCTTTTGCGTCTTCTCTGGCACATTGTATCTATTACAAATATTTATAATAATGACTTCTCCTGAGATTGGATGCTATAGAAAGTGAATGCATAACTGTCTCTGTTCTCTGCCTCTGCTTAGTACGTCCCTTAGCAACTATGGGGAACCACGAGATGCATACATTTATGACTGCGATGCAATACCTTGGATGAATGTGCTGATTTCCCCCCACAGTTCACTCATATGCAGACATTTTCCCTTTGCATTGTGTGGTCATGGATCATTTACCACTCATAGAAGAGATGTCAAGATACAGTTGGATGATTAGATCATGCTCAATGTGTACTTGCAGATAAAAATAATTGTGTGCAATAAGAAGTGTAACTAAAATGCTGAATACACGATAATTTGACTGTTTTTCACAAACTCTTTTATCTCAAAAGCTGTTTCATCACATCAGTCCAGATACAGTAAATTTCTCCTATCTATTAACAAATGAAATCTCTCTCAATAACGTTTTGAGGGACTGTGGGAAAGTTAGTCAATCAAAGGAAAAACAGTCAGACTAAACTGGCATGTGATGGTACTTGTACTTGAGTCTAATTCATTTCCCAATCAGCTTATTTCCATCATGTTGCTCTATAACAATATTATCAACTCTGCTACCAGCTGACCAAATATTCAAAGATGATGTGAAGACTGAACACTGGCCGTGGAATCCTAAACATAGTTACACCCTTCTAAGCCTATTGACTCTGCTTAGGATTGCACTGAAAATGCCCTTTGCTAGATGAATTCATAAAACCATTTATGTTCCAAGAAGAAAATGAAGCGTTATAGAACATAAAACAGTCAACAGGTATAACTTACTCTTTTAGTTAGCTGGGTATCCATCATGAAATTATGCACATGTTTTTCAGCTTTGGTAAGTTCTAATTTCCTTGCAACCACAGCTACCACCAGTGCAGTGCACCCAGCACCCTGAAAAATATGAATTAAAAAAACCCTGAAGTGCTGCAATATATTTTTTAAGAACTGATCTGGTATTGACAAACTATGAAGAGAAATCAGGTTAGGTCCCTGGTCTGAAAATGTTACATAGTACATCACTTTAATTGAAAAGTACTTAACAAGGGGACTATCAGTGACTCCATGGTTGGCGTTAATGGGAGGGTACTGGTAGTTTTGTAATGGCATCCTCCATCTGTCACTCCCCATCTGCTATTCTCCCAACTAGAATTGTTTGGGCTGTCATGGGGGTCGGGCTGCCATATTTCCAGGAGGGACTTTAAAGAAATAAAAGGTAAAATCAGTTATTTATCCATAAATTTTTAACCCAACCTGGATAGCCCAGGCTATCCTGATTTCATCAGAACCTGGAAGCTAAGCACAGTTAGCCCTGGTCAGTATTTGGATGGGAGACCACCGAGGAATTCCAGAGTCACTTATGTAGAAGCAGGCACTGGCAAACCACTTCTGAATGTCTCTTGCCTTGAAAACCCTACAGGATTTACCATAAATCAGTTGGAACTTGACATTAAAAAATTAACAGAAATGCTTATAGCTTTAACACCAAACCTATGAGTCTATGTGTATCTGCTCTATATGAGGTTAACATAAGAAACATGTAAGCTGAATAAGTACATTTATTTTAAAATTCAGAAATATTTGTAATGTTCACTTTTCTTAATTACCTTTAAGCATCCAGCTAAATTTAGTATTAAAAAGGTGATTTTTAAAGATCACTTAAGTATGATAAAGTTTTCTTGAAAAATCCACCATGAGGCAAAAGAAATCTTGGGTAAATGGAGCTGGAGAGGTCAACTGCATAGAGTCTGGAGCACTACCACTTTTGGGGATACCAACTGCCACTGACTACATAAACTGCCCCAGAAATGTTCCTGTTCTAAAAACAACACCCTGTCCTTCAAATGGAAGAATCCAGGTCCCACATTTCAAAAGCCCATGTTTTGAATTTTTAGTTGAGATGAATCACAGCAAGTGTTTCTACTGCCCTTCCCTAGCAGCATCCCTGTGCCATGTTTCTGATAGGAAGCACTGGATCAGAGAATCTTCTTGTTCCAGTGGTTCTGCAGGGTATTTGCTCCTCTTCAGTTTAAGCTCCTAGCTACACTGAAAAAGCATTAGCAGTGTGAAACTCTGTATGAAGGATTCTTCCTGAGGTAGAAAAGGACAGGGCTGGAGATTACAGAAACAGTGATGAGAGAAAAGGAAGTTGGGACTTTAAGGCCCTGAAGGAGAACAATATAGGGACTGGATTATGGGGAGAGAAGCTGATGTATGGGTTATTGGCATCTGAGATCTACGTTAACTTTGCAGTCCTCCTGAAATCAGTTTGCTTAGACTGGGAGCAAGTCTGCATAGGGTTGGACTGTAGAACTGGAAAAGAGTACAATATATGAGAAACACTGTTCTTTATCTGTGTATAAGAACACTGACAAATGACTGCCGATATTTTAGAGATTAGCATTTTTTGGGGGTTTCTCTGCTAGGCATTAAGGCAAATTATGGACATTAAAACAAGTCGCATTATTAATATCAGTGTTAAAAACAGCATTTAGCATTTACACTACAGCAATAATGAACCTAATTGAGCCAATTCATAATACTTGATCACTCTGTCTGCTAAGAAAGTACAATTATATTAGGAACAAATGCAATAAAAGTAGAAGCCTGTTTAAACTTTATATTTGGACTTTAATAAAACCTTACCTCAAATCTAATTAAACCATGAAAGGTGAAATACAGTGTAATTTGCTCTATCCACTACCCACAGGGGAAGAGGCTGACATTCTGTTAGTAATGGTCTACTAGAATTATACATTAAACTTTGTCTCAAATTAATATTTTTACTGTAATAAATTTGCATACCTACAAATCCTTTAATAGCCTGGTATTTGGCATGGTCTTCACAATGTGTTTGTGGGACTCTTAACTTTGCAAATCAAGTTTAACATGGTAATAAATAAATAAATAATAATAATTTCACCTAAAATGAAGACCTTGTTGGTCCCATTGATTTCAGTGATAGAGCTGAACAACCACTTAATTTATTCCAGTTGTGAAAAGTACCCATAATATGCGGAATGAAAATATGGATTACTGGTCACCTATTTTAAAACAATAACCTGATGCCCAATAAAGATAAGGGCTACAATCCCATGAAGTTAAAATATGGCTAGTCTCTCCAACAGCATATTATGGCAAACCTATCCAGACTTCATGGTTCTTGATGCTTACTGTTAATTTAGATCATAGCCAAACCTAGCCCCTGCACTGCCTAGGAGTGGAGGATATTTTTGGCCTTACCTTGTCAAGTATGAAGGACATGGCATGACATGGTATGTTGATGGTGGTGAAGCTACAGGGTGCCCCGTGTACCTCAGCATTTGCCTGGGAATCTTGGAGAGGACAGAAGTGATATCCAGGCACCCAAGCAAAGACCTTGGTGGCCATCACATCACTGCATACAGCAGCAGTAGCATTTGGGCAATGGAGTGGGCTAGGAGAAGACTTTCCTGTGGGATGGAGCTCAGAATTATCCTGTGTGGGAGGGCCTTTGTTCACCCTATGTGTGCCCCTCCACTCTTCCCCCCCCCATCAGGTCGCACTAGGGCAGAGCAAGCAGGCATCATCCATTGAAGTCTTTCATTGCTGGCTGGTTGTCCCCAGCCCAAGGGACATCCGCTTAGCCTCGACCAAGGCCAGGGCTTTTTCTGCCCTGATCCCAACCTGGTGGAACATGCTCCTGTCCGAGATCAGGACCTGCGGGACTTATAACTGTTCTTTAAGGACCTGTAAAACACAGCTGTTCCACCAGGCCTTTGGCTAAGGGGGCAACCGTCCAATAAAAAACTTGGCCTTCCCTGTTTTAAATTGAAGCCTACTACCTCAACAAAGGATGAGATGGTTAGACAGTGTCATAGATGCAACGAACATGAAGTTGAGCAAACTTCAGAGGACGGCGGAAGACCAGAAGGCCTGGAGTGATCTGGTCCATGGGGTTGCGAAGTCGGACTTGACTGTGTGACTGAACAACAACAAAAACCTCAACATGGCCTGGAACAATAAGATCTCAATGGCGCCAGCTTGAAATAATGTACATAGTGAAATAGCGCTACCTGTTTTCTTTTTTCTTTTTAAATCTATGCTATTTAAAATGGTTTTTAATTGTTCTGTAAATTACCATTTATGTGTTTTAGAATCTTACTGTGATCCGTCCTGAATCCGCTTGCAGGGAAGGTGGAATATAAATTGAATAAAATAAAATAAATGTGTCAGAGGTTGTACAGGCTTGTCATCCCTCCTTGGAATTTTTTAGGGATGACGTCAGAGACATTTCCTCCTAAATCTATGATTAAACTGTACGTGGCAACTCTAGATGAAGGGGGGGGGAGACTATGAGCAAGGGGTGATAGACATTTGCTCTCAACTGTCATGGGATCCAACAAAGCTAAACAAAAGAAGTGGGTCTGGCCAAGAAGCCACCACCTAAGGGCATTCCCATGTAGATTCTTTCATCCTCAAATAAGGACCCAGTATTAGATAATTAGCAACTAGACGCCACGAGAAATAGCGTTTTCTTTGAAAGTCTACCCATGTCCACCCTTACTACCATGTCAGGAATGGTACCAAAAACGATGCACAGTGAACTGCATATCAATATATATAATTCTTAACGTGGCCCTGCTTATGGATGCTTAAATCTAGAGCTTGGAGCCATGTACAGAAAAGACAGATCTTTTTACAAATCTGAGAAAATGCCCAGGTTTGCAGAAAAATCTAAAATCTATACAAACAACCCTCCCAAAATCTTGGGGGATTAACCCCCCAAATGATAAAAGGAGCATCTGTAGCTTTAAGAAATGAATGCCCTCAGTGGCTGTTCCTAGGAAATCACAACAGTATTGCTAGCCTTCAAGTCTTGGTTTCTGTCAGAAAAGGACAGGGGAGGGAACAGGGACTTTTCCAGAGCTGTTCAGGCATTTGAGGGAGGACTCATTTGTACCAAGCTCGGCATAAACCACTAAGTGATGTGATACCATGCAACCTGAACAACTCAGCTAGGCCTAGCTGCTTGCTACTGTTCAACAGCAGGCACCACACAAAAACCTGCATAGTATGGTGATTAGAGTTTCAGATTAGAATCTGAGAGACCTGTGTTCAAATCCCTTTTCAGGGCTGTTTTGGCCTTTGTGGGTGAACTCATTGGGAGCAAGGCCCAAGAGCACCCAACAGTTTCTCTCCAATTTGTATGACTCACCCAGGCCTGGCTACTAACTACTTTCAAAAGCAGCCCCTCCACACAAAAAACAGTGTGATACAGAGGTTAGAATTTTAGAATAGGATCTGAGAGGCCCAGGTTTGAATCCCTGCTCTACCACAGAAGCTTGCTGAGTAATCCTGGGCCAGTCACATATCTGAGAGGGATTAAGCATAAATGGAGGAAAGGAGAATGATGTAAGCTGTTTGGGGTCCTCACTGTGGAGAAAGTCAGGGTAGAAATGATGTAACTAAATAATAAATATAGCTGAAGATAGGGGGCAGATAGAAGGTAACGCATTGGGTAATATGTTAGTTGGTGTGTGTGGGTGGGAAGAAGAGAAGGAAATATAGAAAGTTGACATATAGGTGATATAAACACAGCCTTTATATTGCTTTCTGTACATCTGGCAGATTTTGATCTGATAGGTTTTATTTTGGAGAATATCATATGTTTGTCCCACAGGATACTCTACCTCCTGTTATACTTTTGAAACATTTAGTTTGATTCTGGAATGGAGAAGGATTAGTGGCAATAAGCTGCACTAGCTAGATGATTTCTTGTTTGCTAGAGAAGCAATAACTCACAAATAGAGACAATAGATGGGTGAGTTTCACACACTGGCAGCTGAGTTGGGGGTTCCATTAGTTTTGAAAAAATAGAAGGTACAGTGTCATCACTGCTATTTGGAAACCTAAATCAATACTCAGCAGGAGTTTCATATGTTGCCTGCAGACAGGCTAAGTGCTCTGAAAGAACTAGTTAATGGATTGTGTAAAGCCAATAAGACCATGTTGAAACAATTTGACGTGCTTATGGAATATTTCAATATTGCATGCCAGGTTGTAGCCCCTGGAAGAGATTTTTGTGGTAGCTATGTGCTGCTATGAAGGATGCACATGTTTCCCATCACCACATAAGGCTTTGGGGGTCAGTGAAAGCAAAGCAGACTGTGACACTATGTCTAGCTGGACTTCTTGGCTCAATAGGTCTTATTATGGAAGTAGGAAAGATTAATGGAGGCCAAATTCCAGTTGCAGTCATATGTTGAGATGGTTTAGGGATCTTTTTATAGGGAGAATGTTGTGCCCAATCAAGAGAACAAGTAGAATGTGAGATCCTGAAAGATCTGACATTTCCCACACTGTAGAAACGTACATATTGGATGAGAGGCTGAGTAATTCTGCTGTGACAATGCTGCAGTAATACAGTTTGTTTCAAACTGTTACACATTTCAAACTGTTACACATTACATCACTATGTTTGTGGCTTATCAAATACCAGGAATGGATAATAGCCAATGTCTTGTCTCATGCCCAGGTAGAAATGTTTAGGGAACTGCCCTTACCTGCAAGCAGGGAACCAGAGGTGAAGCCTCTGTTTCTGGAATCCATAGTGTAGGGAGGCATGTAGAGCAACTGAACCATTCTTATCACCTAGCACAGAAGTATTCTACATTTGAGTTTTTAGGGCTTTTCAGCACTTTATGTTGTAAGTAAGGCCAAAGGATATCTGATTGATCAGTGTAAATTTTTGGTGAGTTTGAGATATAAGGAGACGGCTACTAAAGCCATTGAGATACTTTACACAAAGATAAAAGGCTTGGCAAACATGACAACTGATTTTAGAATGAGGAGGATGTTTGAAGGACGACCAAGTGAACAGCCTTTTAATGAAAATAGCAAGGTCTTTTATGCATGGATACATTTTCAGGCAGCTTTGGAATTCTTTATAGTTCAGAGTTTGAGGCTCCCCTGTTATTTTCTGCAGTGCTTTTAGCATAGAGGCAGGCACCATTTTGAATCTTTATTAGCCCAGTCCAAGAGAAATAGCATATTCAGAGCTTTGCAATATAATGATATACTGGCTGGGAACTAGGAGGTTGTAGTAGGGTTAAGATATTCAAAGATAAATCAGAAATGGGACATGGGACTTTAGAAGGGAACATCTGGTTCCATCTTTTTCAATAGCAAAGACATTTTTAGGGCAAAAATGGTTCCCTCCGGCACAACATAGTCCAGCTTTTAAAACTTGGAGGTTAGCTAAAGTTCATAGGATTTCAGATGTAATCCATAAGGGCCAAATGTTAGAGAAACATAAATTAGACATATTAGTGAAGTCAAATGTACCTTGGCTTGAGTATTTACAACTACGTCACTTTATAGTATCACCTTTGATATCTGAACAACTGAACAAACCCTTGATGGCATTTGAGAAACTCTTATTATCTGATAACGGAGTTAGGAAAGGAATAATATCAACTGTATATAAAATATTGTTGGAACATGATATGCTGGATTTACCGTCATATACGATACCTTGGCAAATGGGAATCGGTTTGGTCTTCTTATGTGTACAAAACCAAATCTCATAATATACAAGAACAGACCATTAAAATGTTAACACGTTGATACATGACGCCTAGGAAACTGAATTGTATAAACAAGTCAATATCTCCACTGTGTTGGAAACAATGTGGTTCTGTGGGAACTTTTTATCATTGTTGGTGGGAGTGTACAGTGATCGAGCAGTTTTGGCAGGATATAGTACTTCAAGTTGAAAACTTAACTGGTTATAAAATTCCGTTGAAATCGGAGATTATATTACTGAATTATTGGCAAGAAGTTAATATTCCACAGATTAGGAAAGATCTGATAATGATACTTTTTACGGCAGCCAAAACTACGATAGCATCATGATGGAAGGAAACAGATAAACCATTAATTAAAAAATGGTACTCTAGAATTTGGGACCATTTGATTTTGGATAAAATCTCGGACTCTCTAGCAGATAAAGATCCTTCATTGGGACCTTTCTATTATTTGGAAAGATGGTATCCAATTCTAATCAAATTGGAAGGGATTCTTGAAGGGAATACACAGTCTACAAATTATCGTTATCTTAATCTCCTGAATGTAAATTGGTTAATTTAATAACCCCTAATGTAGTATTTGTTGTATTAGTTGTAGATATTTTGTTGTTAATTTAATGTTTATGTTTTTGTTGTGTATTGTGTATTGGAGGACTGTGATTAGAATGACGGTGTAACATGGTTTTGCACCTTAACGTTTTTATTGAACGTATTTTTGATTGTTGTGAATTGCCGTATAGAAAATAAATACATATTTTTTTAAAAAAAATCAGAAATGGTGGGGCTATGTTATTTCTGTTTGGAATACTAGGACATAAGGCATGTGAAGCCAGAGGTCAGATCTGTAATTTTTGCAACAGGAGATCTGCAACTGACCCAAGCACTGTCCATCAGACATTTGGATATCCTCTCTTTTAGAATGAGGCAGATTCTACAGTGGCAGGTGAGATTTTTAGCTTAGGAAAAACAGAGGGTAGGTATATTGTGTTAATGTGGGTATAAGAGATAGGTGCCAGTTCAGTTTAGTAGGTGCAGATGTCTTTTCATTGTCAGGTAAGACTGTGAGAGGTGCCTGTCAGGGGTTCACAGGAGGGCCTGGTGCACTATTTTTGGATCATATTTGGGCATCAGCTTGATTGCCGACACAGAATGTTCTGCAAGTGGGATGAGATGTGTTCAGCTGCCGCTTTTTCTCAGTTGCACTTCAAAGGTGGTGAGCACCTTCAAGTCCTTGTCCACCTAGGTGAAAATAGGGTTGACAGTCCCCAGGTCCTGGTGAGGGTTTCCCCAGTTTTGGGGGCATATGCTCTCCACTAGCCGTGGCCAGTGGGGGAAACCCCACCCCCAAACAGCCATGTCCCTGTGTGACATCCCTGATGCAATGATGTCACCTGGAAGTGATGTCATCACATCCATGACATCGCAGGGGACACTCTGGTTTGAGGACAAAACTCTATGGTAAATTTGCCCTCAAAGCATAGAGTTTTGCCCTGAAACCAGAGCATTGCTGTATGACGTTGCTGACACAATGTCACTTCTGGGGTGATGTCATCGCATCAGGGACAGCCCCCTCCAGGAACACCCCCCAAATCTCCCCACTGGTGACAAGGTAGGACCTGGCAGCCCTAGGTAAAAATGACATAGTGTACACTTTAGGCTTCACAATGACTTTCTAAATCTGGAAGTATATGAAGTTGATTAGGGAGCGGTGCCTGGAGATTAAAATCCTTTGGTCTGATTTATTGCAACGATAGATGGTTTGGGACATTTAAGCCCAGCTGACCAGATGGCTGGTTCCAGGCTCACTTGCCTGCTAATGTGGCAGGAGAAAGTGGAAAGGGAATTGCATCAAGACCCAGAAGTGATACCACTTCTGGGCAACCCCCAGATTTCTATGGTCTTTAAACTAGCTATCAGGATCCTTCTTCTGGTAGGCCCCAGATTTCTATGGTCTTTAAACTAGCTTCTTCTTCTGGTAGATATAGTGTAGGCTGCTGTAACATAAGTAGTGACAATTGGTGCGCACACTGAGCCATCTAATGATGAAGAGACTTTACATTATCTTTCATTATTGAAAAGACATTATCCAGATTGAGCCTCATGCAGAAAAGTGTGCTGTGAGCACAGTAACCATAAACAGGATGAACCTTCTTTCCCACTGTTCAGTGTATGAGCAGAGCTGTCATATCTGAAAACACCAATTTCCTGCAAAGAAGTGCAGTGCAAGAGAACTAGACATGCACATTCAAGTATTTCCCCTTGTCAGCATCATTCTGAAACACAAAACCCAATTCAGAAGAATGCTGTGTGAGCTTATTTAACCAACATGCTTAAGGTCTACAAGTGTAAAACAGCTCATGTCCATTTAAAAGAGGTGGCAAGTGCGTAAGACCTCATATCCTATTTTTCAATAATGTACAAAGACATTGGTAAGATTACTTACCAGATTTTTAAATTACTGTGGGCAATCATTGTTAAAGTAATATAATGCATAATATAAACAAGCAAATTCAAATTATATATATGCTTCACAAGTTTAATTGGCAAAGAAGATATGTTCCCCATGAAATAATTTGCAAATTGCTACATTAATTGAGACTCACAGTCCACAGGATATCCTGCCACAGCTGGAATAATGTTCAACAATTTACATCTAAAATGAAAGTCATTACCCCTCCTCCTTGACCACCCAACTTTAAGAAGATGCAAGAAAGTAAAAGTAATCTGCATTGTCATGAATGCCTCATAATAACCACTACAGTTTCCCTGCAGCAACATAGCTGGAGATCTTAAACTGTCTTCTAATTTTTTTCTTGAGAGAAACCACAGAGAACCCTTGAAATCTACACAATCTTTCTATAGTAATTCTCTTAATCCTAAAATCTATGCCATGAAAAAGGAACCATAGCCAGTACAATTTTACAATCTGCTATCTGACTTTCTATTCCTGACTGCTATTCCTCTACTTTCTAGCATGCCAAAAAACATAAAAGGGAGCATAATTCAAAAACACCTTTCTCTTTAACTGTGTTATACCCATCATCTTGTCATGTTTTATTAGGATACACTATCAAATGTTTTTCAGTACCATTTCAATGATAAACCATTTCTATATCCCCAAATCATATATATAGTTCCTTTTTAGGTTTTTAGGTAGAGGATGGCTACTGGGATGTCATATCATCTGAATCAGAGACTTTTGCAGTGGCAGTATAACTGTGATGAATTGCCTTTTCCATGGGATAATCTCAGGGCAACATCTTTACAGGAACAGGAACAGAGTGGAATAGCAATACACAATCCCATAGGAGTCCTCCAACAGGAGTCATCTCTGAACAGCAGAGATGCTTCCAGGATCACCAAGTGAGGCAACAAACTAGTAAACAGTGAGTTTTCTCTATAGCTAACAACTACAAATGGGTGGAGCAGTACAGTAGAAGGAAATACACAAAGCCCATGAGTATGAGTGCAGACATCCTATGTGATTTTTTCCCCAAGTGGGTCTCACTGGACCTCTGGTGGTCAGGTTATCTTGGCTTCACTATTCACTACTGGTTTTTATAGGCTTAATTCACAACACCAAGGATTAAAAAGGAACAGAGGCTTCATATGCTAGATGAGGGAGATATGAATGTTCTTATTATTTACATATTGGGATAAGTCAAAGAATCAAACTGTCTGCTGTAACTGGAGGAGAAATACCTTGAGTGATTCTCAGTAAGGGGTCTGTTTGGTAAGTAGGGATGGGCATGAATTTTGCCTGGTTCATGCTTTACGAAGCAATGTTCATGGCAGGATGTTCTGCACAAACTTTCCACGAACCTTAACGTTGTTCATGGCGGTTCATGAATGGATACGTTTCCAGACAGACTGTTTCCAACAATTAAGATGTTTACCAAACTTCAAAGCAACAAAGGGACTGGAATTCTCCAGTCAGGAGCAGCAACAGGGAGTTGGGATGTGGAAGGAATGCTTCCCCCCTCCCTCTGAATCACTGCTGTCAGAGTCCTCCTCTGCAAAGAGTGTTAGCAACTGCTGGTGTCTGTGGGCAGTGCTAATAACTCTTTTGCCTCTTTGGAGAGCCCCAGGAACAGATCAAGGGAAGGAGGCTCTGAAACTCCTGGTGATGCCTTGTTAGGGCTGGACTCCAGTGGCCTGGCAGAATGAATGTGGTACCCAGGGACAGGGGGCTGTTGTGCACAGGGGGTGGAGGACTTCTTCCCCCCACAATGAGCATTCACTTTCACCTTCATGGCACACAGAGGTATGGGAGAGTATAAATGTGGGAGACCTTTTGGGGGGTGTCCATAACTAGGACCTCGGATATGTAATCTGCCCTCAAGTTGGAGAGATTGTAGAGGAGCCAGTCCTAACATCCAATATGGAAGCAACCCTAGAGGCACATTTATTACTTAGGGACATACTTGAAACAGTCCCTGTGCATTATTTCAGTGTATGAATATATGTCAACACTTTAATCCATAAACACTTGATTGGGCATGAAACTATAAACAGTCTTTCTTTATTATGCAAGACCGTTTGCATTACTAATCACTTAAAATGGAAAACTCTGATTTGTCCTGAGGAAAAAGTATTTATATTGCCACATATTAACATATTTTTTCCAAACAAACAGAAGCAGCTTTTTAAAACCTCCAGTTGAAATTTCCATTATTCTACAACTGACAAGGACACAAAACCAACATCAAGTTTTAACAAGCACACTACTTCTATTCACTTCATTGGGTCCTGTGTGGAGAATTACATTGCAGTTAATGGAAACTGCACAGCAGCAGTGCTCAGGATGGCTTTCAGTACTACAAAATACAGTTTATGTGTTAACGGTGTAAAAAGCCACTCCTCTGCTTGCTTCAAATGCCATTTTGGATGAACTGAGTTTTCTTTTGTATAGTCAAACATTCATTTTATTAGAACTGAAATCCAATCTCTGGAGAAATTAGAACGCTTGGTGATATCATCAGGCTGCAGTCAGCTTGATAGAAAGTAATAGGATAACAATTGGATTTGCCAATTATGAGGGTGATACATCAGGAGGGCAGAGATGGGGGGGGGGGAGTTTGGTGGCATTATTTATTCCACAGAGCCCACCTTCCGAAGCTGCTGTTGCTTACAGAGAAACTAATCTCTGAGCCACCCCATCCCTCACATCAAGTGGTGGGGGCTCAGCTACTGGGTGCCTTGATGGAGGATCGACACTTCTGAACCTGTGCCCGATATTTTCCCCAAAAGCACTTTCCTGGAGGCATCTTCTTTGGGGAGGGGGCATAACTCGGACCCCCACAGTTTGGTGTAGTGGTTAAGTGTGCGGACTCTAATCTGGGAGAACCGGGTTTGATTCCCCACTCCTCCACTTGCACCTGCTGATGTGACCTTGGGTCAGTCACAAGCTTTGGCACAGCTGTCCTTGAAAAAGAGCAGTTTGTGTCAGAGTTCTCTCAGTCCCACCCACCTCACAGGGTGTCTGTTGTGGGGAGGGAAAGGGAAAGGAGTTTATAAGCCACTCTGAGACTCCAAGTGAAGAGCGGGGTATAAATCCAATCTCTTCTTCTTCTTCTTCTTCTTCTTCTTCCTCCTCCTCCTCCTCCTCCTTGTTTCAGCCATGGGGGAGGCTGTGAAAGTTGTGGGCATGCTATCCTTGTTCATGTGGTGTGGTTATGGTGCCCACCAAGCTGTCATGGGGTTACTTTGGGGAGTCCCTGTCAGAACTCTTGGGATGTCTTTTTTTCTGTCATTCAGAACCTGCCTTTGGAGACTTTTTTTTGGGGGGGGGCTGTCAGTGTAGTGCCTGGCTCAGGGGTGAGTGCCCAGGTGAAGTTTCCCTGTGAAATTGGTGTCATTGATTTGTTCCTGAGCCATTCTATTGACTCCTATAACTGCAGCTGTCTTTTTGAGAGAGAGCACTGGGGAGACCTTTTTTTTTTGGGGGTGTGTGTCCATAACTGGGACTCCAGAAATGTAATCTGCCCCCAACTTGCAGAGATTGTAGAGAAGCAGTTCTCCATGTGTTTTGTGTGTGTAGCTTGCAGGGGGTCCATTCTATATCCTTTTGAATGTGAGCCTGACATTTCCTCCCAAAAGCACTTTCCTGGGGGCACATTCTATAAGGGGCTATAACTCAATCCCCCAAACTTGAATCTACAAATAGCTTGGAGATCATGTAGAGGAAAATCAGGGAGAGGTCCCCTGTGGGTTTGATACCCATAGCTTGCAGAGGATCTGTTCTATACACTCCTGAACTTTCCTTGGGGCACCTTGTTTGGGGGGATGTAACTTGGACCCCCTAAGTCCAATGCTCACCAAACTTGGAGGTCAAGTAGAGAAGAGTCAGCCAGAGATCTCCTGAAGTTTGGTGTCTCTAGCATGCCGGGGGTGTGTGTATTCTACCACATCATGAACCACACAAACTGAACCAGCTCCTTTAGCCACTAAAAGTTTGTGCCCATATCTATTGGCAAGCCTACTGCCCCTAAGAACATAAGAACATCAGGCCAGTGGCACATGCAACACAACAATCTGTATCATACAGTGGCCAAAACTCAGTTGTCATCAGGAGGTCCACCAGTGGGGAAAGAACTCCAGAAGCCCTCCCACTGTGGCCCCCCAAGCATCAAGAATACAGAGCATCACTGCCCCAGACACAGTGTTCCATTTATACCTAGTGGCTAATACTCACTGATGGATCTCTGTACCATATGTTTATCCAATCCCCTCTTGAAGCTGTCTATGTTTATAGGTGCTACCACTTCCCGCAGCAGTGAATTCCATGTGTTAATTAGTCTTTAGGTGAAGAAGTATTTCCTTTTATCTGTTCTGAACCTACTGCTCATCAATTTAATTGAATGCCCATGTGTTCTTCTATTGTGAGAACAGGAGAAAAGTACTTCTTTCTCTACCTTCTCTATCCCATGCATAACTTTATAAACCTCTATTATGTCATCCTTTAGTCGTAGTTTCTCCAAGCTAAGAACCCCTGAGTTCTTTAACCTTTCTTCACAGAGAAAGTGTTTCATCTCCTTAATCAATTCAGTAGCCCTTTTTTAGTTGCCCAGTATTCCAAATGAGACCACACCATAAATTTATACAGGGTCACTATGATACTGGCTGATTTGTTTTCATTTCACTTCCTAATAATCCCCAGTATAGCATTTGCTTTTTTTATTCAAGTCACACATTAAATTGACATTTTCAGTGAGTTATCTACCATGACTCCAAGATCTCTCTCCTCTTCAGTTACTGCCAGTTCGGACCCCATCAAGGTGTGTTTATAGTTGGGATTTTTGGCTCCAGTGTGCATCACTTTGCACTTGCCCACGTTGAACCTCATTTGCCACACTTATGCCCACTTGCTCGGCCTCAACAGATCTACCTGGAGCACCTCACAGTCCTTCCTGGTTCTCATGGCCCTGAACAATTTAGTGTCATCTGCAAATTTAGCCACTTCACTGCTTACTCCCAAACTCCAAATAATTAAAGAGCAAATTAAAAAGCACCACACCTAGTATTGAGCCCTGCAGTACTCCACTGCTTATCAGCTTCCACTGTGAAAACTGCCCCTTTATACTCACTCTCTGTTTTTTGTTAATTAACCAGTTTGTAATCCACACAAGGATTATCCCATGACTTCTGAGTTTACTTAGGAGCCTTTGATGAGTAACTTTATCAAAAGCTTTCTGGAAGTCAAGGTAAACAACATCTACTGGGTCACCTTTGTCCATCTGTTTTTTCACCCCCTCAAAGAACTCTAAAATGTTAGAGAGACAAGATCTTCCCTTACAGAACCCATGCTGATTCTTCCTCAATGGCTTTTGTTAATCAATGTGCCTACTAATTCTCTCCTTAATAACAGTTTCCACCAATTTACCCAGTATTGACATCAGACTGACTGGCCTGTAATTTCCCGGATCTCCTCTGGAACACTTTTTAAAGATGGGAGTGACATTAGCTACCTTCCAGTCCTCAGGAATGGAGGCAGATTTTAATGAAAGATTACATATTTTTGTCAGGAGATCCACAAGTTCACATTTGAGTTCTTTCAGAACTCTCGGATGTATGCCATCTGGGCCTGGTGATTTATCAGTTTTTAAGTTGTCTATCAGTTGTAGGACCTCCTCTCTTCTCACCTCAATCTGACTCAGGTCTTTCAACACCCCTCCCGAAATCAGCGGTTCTGGAGTGGGCAAGCACTTCTCATTTTCCACAGTGAAGACAGAGGCAAAAAATGTATTCAGTTTCTCAGCCATTTCCCTATCATTCTTCAGTACTCCTTTTACCCCTTGGACATCCAAGGGCCCCACTGCCTCCCTGGCTGGTTTCCTGCTCCTAATGTATTTCCTGCTCCTAATGTATTTGTCTTCCTGAATAAATAATTTGTCTCACACAAAATGTATTTATTGTAGACTTACATGCAAAATGAAATACCTTATGAACCCTGTATACCCTTATGTCCAGCCAAGTGATATGTGTCCTTTCTTTTCCTTTGATAACCTCGATTTGAGTCCAGTAGCACCTTAAAGACAAACGAAACTTTCAGGATATGAGCTTGCAAGAGTCAAATCTCCCTTTGTAAGATGCAAGTAGGAATGGAGATCCCTGAGTTCTTATATCCCAGTCTGAAGGTGTGGGAGGTGAAAATTACTGGGTTCACAGCATGGAGGACTCGGACGACGACATGCGTTTGCACATGTTTATTGTACTTAACATTGAACTGCGAAATGGCCCTGCAAGGCCAACTATATACACACCCACCCAGCACACCCACAGTCCCATTGGGGGGATTGAATTTCCCGCCATAGTTCCTATTGGTCCATGCTGGGGGAACTAGGATCCTCAGTTCCTATTGTCTTGAGGAACTAAGCTCCTGCCTGTAGCCACGGACCCCTGCTGGTGGTCCACGTACATAACAGGAGGCGTGTTGCAAAGAAAGGAGTCAGGAAGCAGAGGTACAATGCAAAATGTAATCAACTTGATTAGAGCAGGAGATAAATGCTTAGGGATAGAAAATTAGCATCTGAAGTGAGATAAGAATCCTATGTCCCTATTGGGATGTACAGATCTCCACTCCTACTTATCTCCATTCCTACTTATGTCTGATGTAGGGAGCTTCGACTCTCAAAAACCCATACCTTAAAAGTCTTGATGGTCTCTAAGGTGCTACGGGACATGGATTGAGTTTTTCTACTGTAGACCAACACAGCTACTCTCCAGCCCCATAGCCAGAAAATTTTCAGTAAGGGACCAGTGGGGGGCTGGTTTTGGGTGGGGTCAAGCAGCAGCCATGCACCGTTGGGTCAAGGAAGGAGAATCAAGTGACGCCCTTGGGTCAAGCGAGCAGGGCCCCTGACTCAGCCTGTGTAGCAGGGGGACTGAAGCACACTGCCAGGGGCTGCTCTTGCACTTGCCATAGCTCTGGTCACTGCCAGGTTGCTGCAGCCACATCCATTTCTAAAAAAAGAGCCAAACACCAGACAAACCCCAAGTGAGCAGCTCACTCCAGAGGAGTCGGGCAGCAGCAGGGAGATGACGATGGGGCAGCCGGTGAGTGAGGGAAGAAGGCGAGCCAACCATGCCACAGGCAAGTTAGCACTGTGTTTGCTGCCTACTCTGCCCTCCAATTTGGCCCATGGCTCCCCCTTACTTGGGAATTTGGGCTGGGGGTGGAGCCTGCTGTGCCAGTGCTGGGCATAGGCTCCTTCCCCACCCACTCTTGCTTGCTCGTTCACTTTGTCCAGCGGGCATCAACCAGCCAGCCACTCCCGCTGCTTTTCTCCTGACCATCAGCCCCATGCTCCCTTGGAGGGGGAATCAGGAGATGAGGGGGACCGGGAGATGAGAGGGCAGGGCAAATTTGAGAGGGAGCATTGCTCCCCAAACACCCCCCCCCATGGCTATGGGTCTGCTACTCTTTGAAACTTTCCTTTGCTAAGTTACTTTTTCATCCATTAAATGGGGATGGATCAGGGCCAGGGCAAATATAAAATAGTTTTATTTTCTGAAAAGTCTTAAAATAATGAGACTTTGGTTCATGATAAATGTGATTTTAAAAACTGTCAACTCTTCATTAATGTTCAGAAGAAAAAAAGGTTCAAAATTACCACCCAAATTATTTTTGAACTCCCTTGCTCCTCCCTTCCTAAAACAATCTGTAGGGTGTACTTTCACAGAGGCTCACCCATTTTTCAGCAAATGATTATAAGCTATAGTTGGCACTTCAATGACTAATTAACCTTTGGAAGAAAAGGAAGCTTTTGTTAAAATGTCACAAAGTTCACAGTGAATAGAAGAGGCATCTTGAGATGTCTATACAATGACTAGGAGCCCTTTAAAATGTACAATGAAAAAAAGATACCAATTTGTCCCCTTGTCACACTGCTAGAAAGCTATATACGACCACCATCCTTAGAGCTACAAAAATACAGTGGGGTGGATTCAAAGAACCACGAGACAAAGGAAAGGCTTGTGCAAGAGTTCATGCAATGCTAGAATGGGTGTGTGTTATAGCAGTTCTCTTGCATCTGCCTTCATGATACATTGCATGGGGAGAGTTAATGACAGGTGTTCGAACATTTATTTATTTATATCCTGCCCTCCCCGCAAGTGGGCTCAGGGCGGTTTACAAGGTCACACAGAATACCATGACAGAGAAACAATATATAAACAATCTGCCTGGTATGCACAAATTCCCAAATTCAATCCAAAAAGGTTCATGTATCAGTTGATATGAAAGACCTCTATCTGAGACCCTGCAGAGTCACTGCCAGTCTGAGTAGATATGACTGGAAGACCATTATAGTGCAGCATCATGTGCTCATATAGTCTATACAATGACTAGGAGCCCTTTAAAATGTATAAATTTGGTCGGTAAATTTGCTTTGTTGGCCATTTACTTTTTTCTGCCTCAGGCAATTAGCACAAAAAAAGTTAAGGAAACATCAGAGAAAGCATGTTTTTACTTGACCATATGCTCATGGTAGGATTTATTCATGCGTATTCCCAGACAACA
Organism: Gekko japonicus; assembly: GCF_001447785.1. Taxonomy (NCBI): domain Eukaryota; kingdom Metazoa; phylum Chordata; class Lepidosauria; order Squamata; family Gekkonidae; genus Gekko; species Gekko japonicus. Next base: position 197,618 of record NW_015169844.1, on the reverse strand, counting down.
TGCAAAGCTGTGTTTGGACACTAAACAAAATATTACTAATCAATTATATACAGATTATGTATTGTATTTCAATATAATTTCAATCAGTACAAAATATTGTATAACATATACAGTAAAAGTCCATGGAAAGTTCCTTTCCATGGAGCTTTTGTGTCTTTTATAGACATTTTTAATGGTTTCTTTATAGACATTCCGTCGATAACATTTTCCATATAGTCTGCCCATGTAGATTGCCCATTAAAACATTTTGTATTATTTAGTGTTTGATAAATTTTAACAGAATACCTGAAGATAAAAGTTGATTTATTTTTATTTATTTATTCATCAAACTTATACCCCGCCCTCCCAGCCATGGCTGGCTCAGGGCAGCTTAGAGACGAATAAAAACATTAAACAATATAGTGTTCATAAAACCATAAAACACCACATTAAAAGGTGCTAATCACTAGTAATCCAGAAACCATTAAACAGATAACAATTTAACATTACATTTAAGATGGCATTTAAACTTCAGTGCCTTCCTAGTGGTCAATCCCGATCTAATATTGTGCGGCTGCTTCAGGCTGCTTTGACTTCCAGGGGGCAGGGTTTTTCCCTCCGGGGCGGCTCCTAGTTGAAGGCCTGGTGGAACAGCTCTGTTTTGCAGGCCCTGCGGACCTGCATAAGGTCCTGCAGGGCCCTGAATTCCTCTGGGAGCTCCAATATCGAGGTGAGCATTCCATGGATCACTGTTGCCAATTCATTGCATTCAAGGAAGGGAACCAACTTAAGGAGGCATCCAAGAGCACTCCCAAACTCCTAACCTCCGACGCTGGGACCAACAGCGCCCCAATGAAGGTGGGATCCCTACTCTTGGTCCACCCCGACTAAGGCACAGGACCTCCGTGTTCGTCGGATTCAGTTTCAATCAGCTCAGCCTAAGCCAACCAGCCACGTCTTGTAATGCCCAGTCAAGATCTTCCGGTTTGGAGTCAGACTGGCCACCCAACATTAGATAGAGCTGAGTGTCATCAGTGTACTGGTGACATCCCAGCCCGTGTCTCCGTGCAATCTGGGCAAGGGGGCGCATATAGTTGTTAAATAACATTGGGGACAGCACCGCCCCCTGAGGCACTCCACAATCAAGTGGGTGCCTTCGAGAAAGCTGTTCCCCCAGCACCACCCTTTGTACCCAGCCTTGGAGAAAGGAGATGAGCCATTGTAAGGCAGGCCCCTGAATTCCAATGTCGATGAGGCGTTGGGCCAGTAGCTGATGGTTGACCATGTCGAATGCAGCCGATAGGTCCAACAACAACAGTACTGCTGATCCACCTCGATCCAGATGGCTCTGGAGATCGCCTGTGAGGGTGACTAGTGCTGTCTCTGTTCCATGACCCAGGAGAAAGCCAGACTGGAAGGGATCTGAAATGGAAGCGTCATCCAGAAAGCTCTGCAGCTGCATTGCCATATCCTTCTCTATTAACTTGCCCAGATAGGGCAAGTTGGAAATCAGCCAGTAGTTCATCAATTCGGCTGGATCCAAAGATGGTTTTTTAAGTAGAGGGTGTACCACTGCTTCCTTAAGTGGTCCCGGGAACAGTCCCTCCGAGAAGGACTTGTTGACTATTTCCCTAAGGACACCCAATGCAGCCAGCTTTAATCAGCTATGCAGGGCATGGATCCAAGGAACAAGTGGTGGGGCATACAGTTAGAAGCAATTTGTCAACTTCCTCTAGGCTGAGCAGATTGAAATGACCCATAACCTGAACAGAATATGTGCCTCGAGCTCACTCACTGTTTCAAATGTGGCAGGAAGGTCATGGCGGAGTGACAAGACTTTATCAGGTTGTGGTGCTACGAGGTGGTGGGTGCTCAGTAGAGATGTAAAATTTATGGGAATTTTGAAGCTCGGAAAAAACCCCATTTCCCCCCCCAGTTTTTTTCGGGGGGAAATTGAATTTTTTGGAAAAATTGAAAAAATGCTACATTAGCACTTCTTTTTTCTTTTCCAGATTGAAATTCATTCTGTTACTTTAGGAACATAAAATATGACTATGGGCATTTTTACTTGGCATGAAATTATCACAACTAGCATATTAAAAATATAGTGTATCCAAACAATTATTAGAAACAGAATACCCACCCACATGCAAAAACAAAACTGAAACTTTTTTCTTTTCTTGTGACAATAGCACCTCCTAAAGGAAGAAATGCATCTTGTTCTTGCATTGGAGAGTTCAGTTTGTAATCTAGGACTTGCTTGTCCTTAGTGCATAGAAATTAGATCAATCTGATACCATACATATTTTTTAGAAATGATTTGGAAAATATTTGAACACCTTGTCTTAAAATATTTTATTCATCATGTTAAAATAAAATGTTCTATAATCAATATTTTTACTTTTCTTTTCTCAATTTTTCCAATTTTTGGGAAAAAACAAAAAAGGCTTCCAAAAACTCCCAAATTTTTCTGGTTTTTTTTCAGGCTTTCACATCTCTAGTGCTCAGCCTCGCTCTTGAGCCCTGCCGACTGCTTCATTGCTTTTATTGGAACTCTGGGTCTTCCCAAGTTTCACCAGACCTCCCGGAGACAGGTCTGGAGCAGGTGACTTGATCTGAGCCCCCTGCAAGCAGCAGCGAGCAGGTAGGAGCTGGATCGTCTTGAAGCAAGAGCACGAATCAGCACAGTCACGGTCTGCCATGACTGATTAGTGGTGCAGCCTCTCTGATGGCTTCCAACACACTCCCCCCACCTCCTACACCTAACAGGTGGTTGTCTGTCAGGTGCAGCCCCACCTCCACAGTGGCTTCTAATACCCCCCCTCCTACACTGGACAGGCAGCTGCCTGTCAGGTGTAGGAGAGGAGGTGGGATGGCTTCCAACCCACTCCCACCACCTCCAACGGGTGGTTTGCTGTCAGGTGCAGCCGCACCTCCACAGTGGCTTTTAATACTCCTTCCCCCTCCCCCTCCTACACTGGACAGCAGCTGCCTGTCAGGTGTAGGAGAGGAGGAGGGAAGGATTCCAACACACTCCCCCAACTTCTACACCTAACAGGCGGTTGCTGTCAGGTGCAGCAGCAGTTGCAGGGTGCTTAAAGCCATGAAGGAGCCTGCCCCAGCAGTAATGCCTTAGTGATCCTGTCAGCCCTGCCTCCACAGTGGCTTCTACTAGTCCTCCCCATTTTACACTGGACAGGCAGCTGCCTGTCAGGTGTAGGAGAGGAGGTGGGATGCTTACAGCCGCCAGAGGGGTTTGCTCAGCAGGATTGCCTTAGCACTGCTGCTGGCCCAGCCTCCACGATGCCTTTAAATACAATCCCCCCCCCCAACACCAGACAGGCCAGTGTCTGTCAGGTGTAGGAGCAGGGCCAGGGTATGAATGTTTATGGGGAGATAGTAAAGGACATTTCTAGGACCATTTCAATACGTGCCTTCCTCATGAACCTGAAGAAATGTCCACCACATCACCACTCCCTCACACCAAATCCCCCTCACACCTCTCACCTCTTACTGCCCCCAAGAAAGCTCCTTGCAAACATTGAGCCAGATACACCAACACTACAAAAAGGAGGCAACTTAGGAATGTGGCAAAGACATTTGCACATCGTACTCCTGCAGTGCACTGAGCTCCACAGGCCAAGTACCAGCAAGATTACCCCAATGTGGTCTACAGAGAGGTCCTTCAGTAGAGAGAAAAAAAGTATGTATGTCTCACTTCATTTCTTACACTACAATCTTCTCTGTTAGAATTCCTACAACAAATGTAACATTTCAAATTTCACATCATCAGAATTATATCTGGATTTATGGAACTTAAATACTGTAGCGAAGCATGACTAGCAAGCTAGTATACTATAAAATTTCCCATTAAAAATAATACATTGAAGCTACATTCTTATTCTGGTGAATGGGATGGCCTGACTTTAGATTTTTGATATGCCTTGTAAACTCTCATAAGAATTTGTTTTTCCTGCATAAGGATTGTTGGTGAGTGTTTTGACTGCTTGTACACATTTCAGTTTATTTGTATTTAATACATGATGTTAAATGTTCATTGTTCTATTTCTATAGATCTATTAACTGTATACAGACTTGTTCAACAAGCAGGAAAAAATAGTTTTTGCAGGTAAATTTATTTTATTTTGCAATGCAAATAATATAAAAATAGCAAAATTCATAAAATTAATTAAAATTGTTAAAATTATCTAAAATTATTTAAAATCTTATACTTGTAACTTTATATGAATTTGATTCGGTAGTTTGAAACTATACATAGATCCATAAGAAGACTTACAAAACGAACATTTTATCCAGAAATTTCATCACTATGCTATTTTGGACCTTTACTGTATATGTTATACAATATTTTGTACTGAAGAAGAGGAAGAAGAAGAGATTGGATTTATACCCCATGACTGATTAGTCTCAGAGCGGCTTACAAACTCCTTTCCCTTCCCCCTCCCCACAACAGACACCCTGTGAGGTGGGTGGGGCTGAGAGAACTCTGACACAAACTGCTCTTTTTCAAGGACAGCTGTGCCAGAGCTTGTGACTGATCCAAGGTCACATCAGCAGGTGCAAGTGGAGGAGTGGGGAATCAAACCCGGTTCTCCCAGATTAGAGTCTGCACACTTAACCACTACACCAAACTGGCTCTGATTGGCACTAAACCACTACACCAAACTGGCTCTGATTGAAATCCTTCCTTATATATAAAAGCCATTTGGGGTGGCAACATTCTATGTGCTCCAAAATCATTTGGCCCCATGAACTGCCAGTCAGAAGGTGCTGGCTGGGTTCGCTGTTTGCCTTGTGGAGTCCCACCCACAGAGGCCCCCGCCAGCCTCTCACCCTCAGTCTACGCCGGACAGGATGGACCCTCTGGTGGGCGCAGGCAGCGACACACGCACATCTTACATTCCAATTCGCCCAATGGGGGCGGGGAGCCAGGAGGATGCACCTGGCTGACCCAGCCACGGCCTGCTGGCTCCCTCTGGCCCCACCTGGCCTGCACTGCCACCCCTGCCTTCTTCCCCAGACTCCGGCCGCGACCTCCTCACACCTCCCTCCTGCAGCCGCTCAATCGTGCAAGGACTGTGGAGAGCCGGGCCCCAGGCAGAGGGAGGTGAAAGAGGGAGACAAGCCAAAAGCGCCGCTGCCTGCCTTGCTGTGGCCTCCTCTCTGTCACCGCCTCCACTCGGCCTGGCCTCAGCACCAGCAGCATGAGGAGTATGGCAGGTGGGGAGGGAGGGGGAGAGGTGACCAGTGCCACTGCTGCACCCACCCTGGGGACAGTGCATGCCACTTGGGGACACCGCTGAGGGCAGGAGCCCAGCGGGACAGCCAAGTGGCGCTGAGGGGAGAGGGAGGGCTGCAACCCCAAGGGGAGATGCTCCAGAGAAAAGGGTCCTGGGGATGAGGGACGGACCATAGGACGGAGGGAGGAGATGGCGGGTCAGCCCCCTGTGTGCTCGGAGACTGCCCGGGCAGGGAGCTGATGCTAGGGCGTTCCCTCGCCATGGCACCCCCGGGGTCTGTGGAGCTAGTACAAAGCAGAGGGGCTGGGGGGGAGATGCCCCCTGTCTGTCTAGAGCCGGTTGCATTGTTGCTGCAATGAACCTTGCTCCTAGTTATATTATAATACAATACATAATCTGTATATCATTGATTAGTAATTGTTTGTTTAGCATCCAAACACAGCTTTGCATGTTCTCCTTCTTGTTGCTTATTAGTGGCTGTGGCTCTCTGTTTTTTGGCATATTCTCAGACAACAGCAAACTTCACAAGAGAAAGAAGTAGCAAGCATGTCAAACAGAGTTGTGAGCTCCTTCACTGGCTATACAAAACAGTGGAAGATGGGAACAGGCTTGTTTTCCATTCTAGTTAAAGCTGAAACATGATATTTTGCTGTATATGTGTTTGGGCCTTGGTAGCTAACAGACAAGGCTACTACATTATAAGAATAATTCCACAATAGACCAAATACTAGAGTTCACTATACACACACTGCAACATAACCTAATTTTTACCTTTTTTCCAATCAGGGCATGAAATCTTCATAACAGCAGTGAACACTGAACAACACCGTCACATACAAACATTTGTATAACAAGATTATAAAAACTACTTTCACAACAATCAAACTAAATCACAACAAAAACACAAATAATGCATATAAATATCACTCCCCACAAAAGTCTTACACTGGCAGTAATACAGAACAATATTTTAAAATCTCAGAAACTGAAAATCTTGCAAGGAAAATGACCACACAGGGTAACTCACTCTAACTCCTTAGGTAAGATTCTTCTCCATCAGGGGCTGCTTAGCTAGAAGTTAAATATTATTATTCTCTTTGACATGTGAATCACTGCCCATCTAGAAACTGGTTAACTTTTGTTCAACTTCTTATTCTTTGTGGCCATAAGTAACATCTTTGAGACAAGACTCTAAGCTTCTGAGTATTTTTAACATTGTTCTATATTATTGCTAGCATTATGAAGTATTTTGTAAGAACTGATATTTATAGATGCTCACAAAATCCTCCTCTGCTAATTTCTCCCAAGATTTTGGGTTTCCATATTACCAGAAAGATTTACTGAAGTGGAACCCATATTGTTGAAATCCAGGATTCTTCCAGACTTGTGTTTCCAGAATGCATGCAATAAAAAGAAGTAAATATAAAAAATTTAAGTCCTGCCAAAGTGTTTAGTTTTACTTTTTACGAATTATATTTAAAATAATTGTTGAAAAATAGTTAATTTTTAACAAACACACACACACAAAACAAGTGCTTCAAACTTAGGGATAAGCAGATTCTCTCAGTTCTACCCTGACTGGGATTTATTTCTACACAGGGGTTTGGTCTGATGTTTGTCCAATGAATTTTGGTTGAACTTCTAGGAGCAGAACTCAAGGCGTAAGGAGAGAACGTTCTTATTCTTTCATCAAAGATACTGGAGTCCAATAAAGAAACCATTCCAAATTAGTTTTTTGTGCGCCAAAGGGTGTGTGTGTGTGTGTGTGTTAAAAGCCTTTTTTAAATATGCAAAGGGCAAGGTTAAATTTGAAGTTTTATTTTTTATTTTTGGTTCTGTGGCTGCAGTCACACACACTAAATAATCCACTTTCAATCCACTTTCAATGCCCTTTCCAACTGGATTTTGCCAGTTCACACTGTAAAATCCAGTTGAAAGTGTACTGAAAGTAGATTATTTAGTGTTAGATAGATAGATAGACTGCAGCCTGTTTGTGTCTCCATAACACAGATAATACGCACCCCTGCCCAAACAGAACCCCCTTCAATAACTGACTATTAAGTCCTGAAAAATATTTTAAAATATTTGGCACACAAAGGACTAGCTTTGAAAGAGTTCTTATTGCCATGGGCTGGGATGGTCAAATGAAAAGAGCCTTGCTATGATCTATAGTGAAATAAATAATTTAGACACAAACGAATTGCAAGAAAAAGGGGTTTACTCAGTTGGCTTTCAATATACCCTACCTGGTACAATTTTGTCTGACATCATTAAGAAAAAATATCAAGTCTCACTGGGTAAAATTATCAAATTTCAGAAATGGACTCAGGATGTCCCAGGGATCTCACAAACAATAAAACCAGTAATCCCTCTGCTGTAGGTATGATCAATCAAATCCATTAAAAGCTGTGGCAAGCAATACTGCATTACACCTCTTCCAAACACTGGAAGAAGGGAGAGGCATGCATCTGGAAATCCCTGAACTAAAAATCAACCCCAAAATGCCTTTTGAGGGCAGTTCGTGGTTTCCAGAATAATTGTATTAGCGAAATGCATCTTGTAAAGTTTTTATGGGGGCCTTGCCTTGTCTGTTTCAGTATTCTTTTTTTTTCAAATGTACTGATTTCCTAGGCAACAGGAAACAGTTCTCATGCAGGGATCAGGAGAGCAGTCCCAGTAGACAATCACAGGAGTGTGGCCTTGGGGACCAGTGAAGTGCTTGTTCTAATTGGCCAGATACGCAGTGGGTGGGAATAAGAGGGTGATTGATGAGGTGAAGACATGGTGCACAGCAAGTGGATGGCTGATCACAAACACATGCTCTTACCCCCCCCCCCACAACTTGACAGAGCAAATGGGGGAATGTGTTTTCACATGCTAAGTAAAGGTCAAAGTACACATTATGGTTTATGCGAATTGATCCCAGGACTGACAACCACAAAGCAGCTGCCACTCCCCAGTAACAATTCTTGTGTAAAAGCACCATTGAGCCAAATCTGGATCAGGACAACACACACGGGGAGGAGGGGATCTTTCCTCCCCCCACTCACTTTCTGGAGCCAAAATAGCTCAGTGTGGGGCAGTGGGTGGAGTTCTTTGTCCTGTTGGGAAACTGCATGGGAAGCTCACGCAACTTCCTGACCCAGCAAATAATGCCTCCCCCCACACCTTGTCTGCTCTCCTGGCTGAGTTAAGAGTGTCTTGCTTAGGGTTGCCAACTTCCAGGTGGTAGCTGGAGATCTCCTGGAATTATAACTGTTTGCCAGGTGACAGAGATCAATTCACCTGGAGAAAATGGCTGCTTTGGAAGGTGGACTTTATGGCATTACACCCCATTGAAGTTCCTTCCCTTCCCAAGCCTTGCCCCTCTCAGGCTCCACCCCCAAAATCTCTAGGTATTTTCTAACTCAGAGGTGGCAATTTTAGTTTTGCTTGTGCTGAATGTCACTTGAGTGCAGCCTAGAAGAATCAGTCCCCAGTCTTCGCTCCTATCCCCACTGTTTCCCACCTAACGTGCTGCTGACTAGGGATGGGCACAAACTGGAAAAAATGTAGTTCATTTCAGTTCATGGCTCTTGGCTGAACCACAAACCAAATTGAACTGGGAGGTTCATTCATGAACTTAACCAGTTCGTGGTTCATGGCCCCAGAAGCCCCATTGAAAGGGACCGCAGTCCCTTGATAATGGGGTTTGCAGAAAGCCTGAAAAACAGCTGAGCAGTGGGGAGCTGCCGCTCAGCTGTTTTTGTGGCTTTTACAGGGAACAGAAATCAGGAGTTTAAAGGGAGTCCCTTTAAACCTTTGCTTTCTGGTCTATCCACAAATCACCATGAACTGGCACAAACTGCTTTAAAAGTTCATGGAAGTTTGTTGCAGTAGACCTGTCATGAACTTTGGTTTGCGAACCATGAACAGGGAAAAATTCATGATGAATTTTGCTTTGTGGTTTGGTTCATGCCCATCCCTGCTACTGTCAAACACACACACTCACACACAGTGTTGGGGCCAACACCAACCACACTATCATGGTTGCTTTCCTCAGCCTTCAGTCCCTGAGCGATGTCAGTTGTCCAAAAGCGAGTGCAGCCCACCCATTAGGTGTTCCTAGGAGCTTGCCTTTCTTTTTTTTAAGGTGTCAGGACAGGCTATGCAGTCTCTGATGCTGTGGGCAGGGGTATTAACAAGGAGGGAAAACTGCAATATGGCTCTAAGCCACCAGTGAGACCAATGCTGGACAGTTATGTCCTGGGCTGGTTAGGTTCCTTCCCTTCCTTTTAAACTTTAAACTGGCATAGGAAACACAACATGGGCCGCGGGCACACGGGCAGGAAAATGCAGGGGGGGGAGCGTGGCTGTTTGCCCCGGGGCAAAATAACACGCGGTTGCACCAGCAGACGTACTGTGGAGGTCCTGTGGAGGTCCCGTGGTAGGGGGGAGGTGCCGAGCACACCACAATCCTGCGCCATGGCAAAGAAGCGGCGCGGCAAATGGGTGTTTTTTTCTCCGGACACTAAAGTGTGCGCATGCCCCGTTGGATGCTCGTGCGCATCCCATGGACAGTTGGGAAAAAAACCCTTTATACAAGGGGGCATGGGTGGGTGCTGGAACTACCACCGGAAAGGCGATCAGATGTCTGCCCTTGCCCCGCGGTTACTGGAAACTAGTACTTCCGAGGTACTAGTTTTTAACCGCGCATCTTCGGCGGGAAGCCTCGGGTTCGCCACGGGAGCTCTACGCTTCCCAGATGTGGCGGTGAGATCGCTCCTGGAAAATCCGCCTATCTTCCGTCTCTCTAGTGTGCCTAATGCTCTGTGTGACCACAGCCATGGTATTTTTTCTCTACAGGAAACAAAGGCCCCGGTCACACAGGCTGGATAATCCACAGGGGAACGGAGGCTTTTAGCTGCGAAGAAAAAAGAAGCACGGTAGCGCGATCTCACGTTCTCCTGCAGCTCCGTCCTCCGGCCATCAGCAGCTGATCAGACCAGCGAGGCAACACAGCAGAAAAACAGCAGGACCGCGTGGACGGCTGCTGGATGCGACTGGCTACCAGTGCGTCTCTGATCAGATGCCTGCCCGTGCTGCGCATTTACCGGAAGACAGTACATGAAAGCAGTTAGTTTTTAGCTCCGGGTTTTCCCTGGGAAGCCACGGGTTGGCCGTGGGTGCGCTCCACTTGCCAGATGTGGCGGAGTGATCACATCATCTTCAACCCTTGAAGGCTTTTAAAGCAAAGGTGTCAGTGACTGTGAGCGTGGATGTAAGGGATTCATTATGAACTACCTTACCTTTTGCTGACTTTTTTGGGCTCCTGCACTATTTCCTTCATGGAATGACCTTCCCAGACACTCAGAACCTTTTCTTGGGCATCTGAGCCAAATCCAGATAGGCATGTGTTCAGAGATTCTCTCTCTCTCTCTCTCTCTCTCTGAGGTGTTAATCCTTTTCTTCCTGTCTCCCAGGTAAAATTCAAGTTTCAGGGCTGGTTTCTTGCCCGTATGAATGGCACCCCAATTTTGCACAAGGGGCAAGAGATTGGAAAACCAATGAAACTTTCCACTGAGAGAGCTCATGTGTGCATTCTCTGTAATCATTCTGTGGGATGGCTGCTGGTAATGTAATTTTTGGGCTCTATCAACTGAATCCGAGAAAGCAAGTCAATAGGTTAGGGAATAAGTTCAGTTAACTCACATCACAGACGTTTCTGTTGCTTTTCCTTGGCTGGACACCTTTAAACCATTTAGCAGCTTTTCTATCTGCTTTTTCTATTTTGAATAAAGGTTTTGAAACTCTTCCGTGGTACTTGATGTCACCACCACTATCCTGGTTTGGGGTTCCTTGTGATATAAGAGAGGCTGCCAAATAAATAAAGAAAAAGAAGGTGCTCTGGTTCTCCTGAAATGAAGGAACCCCAAATCAGAGTGGTGGCAGTGGATTACCATACCCCTTCCATCCAGGGGTTAATCAGGAAGGGCAGAAGAGAAGGAGGGCTGAGGCATGCTGGTGAGTCTTCCAATCTTTAAGAGATTCCCCTCCCCCTCCAAATATCCTGCTTCCACTGTGAGAGATCCTTCAGAGGCTTTGGGAAAATCTGCTCTCTCCAATGAGGAATTTACAATTCTCATTAGGAGTCCCATTGTTTAATTCCAAAATAATTTTATTAGCCAGAAAGGGCAAAGATCTAATAAGGATAAGGTAGCCTAACAACAAGAATCCTGTCAACATCCATCAACAATATCAATCTGAATCCATCTGTATAAAATTTGCAAGTTAGGCTCTTCTAACACCTCAGGAACTGGGCCCATGTTCAATTTGGCATCCAAGTTGTAGTGAATGAGAGATATTTATTAGTGAAGAAAGTCACAGAAACATCAGAGGTAGGGCCTGTATCATAATCAATAACAAGATCAAATCTAGGTGTTATCAGGTCACAGCAGAGGGCTTCCCCATGGTATTGACATTACTCTCTGTTAAAGTAGTGGGGTTTTTGCATTCGTGTGTGTGTGAGTGTAGGAATATTCCTGATGCCAGCCTCCTGTACTCCTGGATAAGTAGTACAAATCTCAGTCCTTGTGAAGAGCCCCAAGAAAAGGCTGCAGGTACCATTTTCTTCCCCAAGAGCCCAATCATCTGAAGGAGCACATCCCAGCCTAATCATTGGGAGCTATATAAAAATTGATTCTCAGCACTAAAGTAAAAGGTAAAGGTTCCCTTGCTCAAAAGTCAGTCGAGTCCGACTCTAGGGTTGCAGTGCTCCTCTCCGTTTCAAAGCCGAAGAGCCTGCGCTGCCCGAAGACGTTTCCATGGTCATGTGGCCAGCATGACTAAATACCAAGGCTCACGGAACGCTGTTACCTTCCCACTGAAGCAGTACCTACCGTGTTTCCCTGAAAATAAGACACTGTCTTATATTATTTTTTCTCAAGAAGACACACTAGGGCTTATACCACAAATGCATAGAAATCCTGCTAGGGCTTATTTTTGGGGTAGGTCTTTTTGGGGAAACAGGGTATTTATCTACTTGCAATTTCTTGCTTTTGAACACTAAAAAGCATTATATGTTTAAGGTTTAAAATGCATACAGAAAACAAATAAATGAATAGCTGTGCTAAGCTACTCCATCAAACAAAGCATTACTTTTTCTGTCACAGAGCTACCAGATGCCTGGGGGAAATTCACAAGCAGAACAGGCTGATGCTATAATGTTCCTTGTCTTCAGCGCACAGGAGTTTCAGGCATTCACCTTTTAACGTGGAGATTTCACTTCTAGCTGTTGCTTTTCATCTCAGCAAACAGACTTACTTTCCAGGCTCTTATCTAATACCTTTTTAAAAGGCTTAATGATGGTAAGCATCATAACAATTGTGGCGATAGATGTGTTACGAAACTGACCTATACCATCTGCAATCCAGTATTGTCTACTCCATCAAGCAACAGTTCTCTCCAGAATCTTAGATGTTCCCAGCCCTGCTACATGACAGCCTTTTAACTGTAATTTCAAGAGGTAGTATGCATGCACTGTGCATGCAAAGTGTGTGTTCTGCCCAGGGGTCGTTTCGTAGAAAAAGAGCTAGGGGAACTCATTAGCATAACTCATTAGCATATGCCACATCCCCTGACATCACTGGAAGTGTGTCATAAGGCCACACCCCCTGACATCACCAGAAGTGTGTCATAAGGCCACACACCTCGCCCCCAACGGTCCCGACCGCCACTGGCGGCCTTGCAGCTCCACTGCCGAGCCCCATGAGGGGCCCGGCGGTGGACCTGCAAGGCTGGTGGGAGTGCAAGGAAGCCCCATGAAGGCCCTCCCTGGCCCCAGGCAGGCAGGGGTGGGGAGAGGCAGGGAGGAAGCAACTTACCCTCTCTCTTCTCCTGCCTCCTCCTCGCTGAAGGAGGACCGGAAGTGGGGTGGCCGGAAGCAGGGGCGGGGCTTCGTCATGTGCCCCGCCCCCGTACCTCACCCGGGGGAACTGCGATCCCCCGCGTTCCCCCCCAAAATGACCTCTGGTTCTGCCTCAGGTTCTATGGCCCCATAATGGAAGGTTACGGATGTAAAGTCACATTTCCATTTATTTTGATAAAACTAATAAAACAAGTTTAGCACAGTGGCTAAGAAACTAAAGAATGAATTGGAAAGTCCTCGGTTCAAATCACATTTCTGCCATTAACTCAGGGGTCATTTCCTGCAGGAGCGCACAGGAACGGAGCTCCGGCAGTAAAGAGCCCAGGGGGTGAGCACATGCAACAAGCCCCGCCCCCTGCTCCCAACAGCCCCGGGCCACAAGGAGCAAGGAGCAGCCAGGTAAGTTGCAGTGGGTGTTGCCTTCTGACAAACTTCTGGTGATGTCAGGGTGTGTGGCATATGCAAATAATTTTTCTACGAAATGACCCCTGCATTAACTGAATAAGTGATTTTAGGCAAACCACACTCTCTCATTCTCAGCTCCTCATTTCCAGTATGGGGATAATGAAACTCACCTACTTTACAAGGTATTGTTAAGGGCATGGTTGCCAAAAGGCCAGGAGAAAAAATGTCCTGTCTCTGTAACAGGGGCTTAATGGAATGTAATGGAATGTATTTGCCTCTATACCGTGAAAAGGTTCAGCTTTCTGTTTCCACTATTAGTAAGCCTCTATTAAAGTGATGGGGGTCGGTGGTGAAATGGTATGGTATAGCCTGATCTTGTCAGATCTTAGAATTTAAGCAGGGTCAATACTTGGATGGGGGACCACCAAGGAAGATTCTGCAGAGGACAGCAGTGGCAAACCACCTCTGCTTCTCACTTGCTTTGAAAGCCTCTGGCTGGGGTGGCTGTAAGTTGGTTGTGACTTGATGGCACACACATACATAAAGAGACAGGACATATTGGCAACTTTATGTAAGGACTGTAATAAGACAATGTATGTGAGGCACTTTGACCACTTGAATGTGCTATACAAATGCTAAGCGTTATTATCGGTATCTTATTTTAACTATACAACAATAACCATACTATAGACTTACATGAAGTTACTGTCTGTTGCTCCACATACTAAGTAAGTAATAAAATTAGTTCATTAACCGGGCAAAATGAAGAGAGAAGCCACTATAGCAGTTTTATAAATATAAGATGACCAAGTCTTGGAGAAACAAATCTAGGAACTAGAGGCATGATGTTTCAATAGCATTTTTCAATAGCCTACTCTGGCGGGGAGGGCCAGATTGAACAAATAAATTGAACAAATAAATAAATATTTTTTTACCCAAACAAAATAACAACCACCACTACTACCTCAGGAGACACAGTACTCCAGTATGCGATATGAAAGGCAGTTATTCAGTGCTAAGAGTGCAGCCAGTTTAACTGAGTTTGTCTGGATTTAGTAACAGCACTCCAGTTTCCTTCAGAAGTAAATCTATATAGTTACATGCTAGGAAGCTTACAGTGCAATCCTAAACAGTTACACCCTTCTAAGCCAAATTAACGTCAATGGACTTAAAAAGGTATAACTCTGCTTAATATTGCCCTGTTAGAGTTTCCGCCCATGCAACATACAACTCATAGAAAATTTCATGAACACTTTTATATTAATAACACAAGAATCATTCACAAACCATTCTGAAAATGACTTAAATAAACTCACAGGAAATGTGGCAATTAAAACTATTAATTCAATTAAATTAAAAACCAGGGTCACTCACCATTATTCCAGTAAGCAAGCAGACTCCCTTCCCACAGTACGTATTAGGTACCATATCACCATATCCAATTGAAAGAAAAGTTATTGAAATCAACCACATTGCTCCAAGGAAGTTGCTAGTAACATCCTGTTGATCGTGATACCTGGAAAAATATATGATATTAATTACTTTATTAGTATATTTTCTTAGTATATTTCCCCCTATATATTTGAACAAAATGCTTACAGGCACATCCAGCAGTGGGGTTCTTGCATCCTGTTATGTGTGCAGATCTGCAGAAATCTGTCTGCCAAATATATGGTTTTTGCTGTCAAGGCTGACAATATTGTTTATCTATTAACAGGAGTGGGGATTACAAAGAAATGAAAAAATGAGAATTTACCTCTGGCAAATTAATTTTAGCTTCATTTATAACTTGTATAGTTTTACCAACTGATTTTAAACAAAATTCAGACCATCATTTAAATCGTGAGGAATGCAATATGCAGATAGACTGGGAAGTTAACAAATAACATCTGCACAGGACTATTCTTGGTATTAATATAGCCAGCCCAAAGAATAGCAATCTCTGAAACACAAAGAAGAAAAAAATAAGGCCACACTAACAGCACAATTACTGAATGCAGTTCTGGACATTTCACTTGAGAGAAATATCTTAATTATCAATTTTCTTCAGATGGTATTAGTAACATACCACTTTGTGGCTTTTGTCAAGTGCTAGAGACAATTCATTACAAATTACCCAACATTAATGTATTAATGGCTGGATCCGAATGTGCCCTCAGAAAAAAACCACTTCTGCTCTGAGGGTAGTCATCCCCCTCCCCCCAACTCAGACAACCTGGACTACATTTCTGAGTGCCAGAAAGCAGACAGGGATAATGGAGAGATGGGGAGAAAAGAGATTCTCCTCCCATTACCTCCTCTACCTATTCTGGGGAAAGCAATGAAATTAATAGGATTCATTACAAATATTAAAAATACATGCTTTTGAAAATGAAGAAGAGATTGGATTTATACCCCGCCCCTCACTCAGAGTATCAGAGCAGCTTCCTTTCCCTTTTTTTAATTGCAGTATTTAATCTTGCTTCCATATAACTCAAACAATACATAACATAGCATATATTACATACCTCAATACATTGAATGTTTCTTTCCCCATTCCATTTTTCCCCTCCCCCCCCTCAAAACGACCAACAAGAATTCCTTACTTTATATCTGTAACTATAAGCACACCCTTTGGAGTTTAACCAATATATCATTATTGTGCCCCCCGCCCGCTTTTATCCCTTTTATATACTCAAACCACCTCTTCTTGATTTCCACACTCTTATCCTCACCTAGCTTTTCCTGTTTTAATATCGTTCATATGTCCAACTGTACCTATTCATATAAATAACCATTACATCTGTCTATAGTCCATTTCGTAGCATCTTTCCAGCCAAGAGCTATAACCACATGGGCAGCTAAAATCATAGCTTTAAATAGATCCTGATATGATTTATCTATTTTATAGTTCCCTAAAATTCCCATGAATAATATTTTTCCTGATAACTCCACTTTAACCTTACATACTTCCTGCACCTTTTCCAGGATCTTTTGCCAGAATTTAACTACCTCAGAACACTCCCACCAAAGATGTACATAATATCCCTTTTCCTTTTTACAATGCCAACGATCGGATGTCTTCCCTTAATCATGTAATATAGTTGAGCTGGCATTCTATACCATTTCAATATTAATTTCATCTTCATTTCTCTAAATTTCTCCATTATTATATCACTAATACCTCTCATTGTTTTATTTATCTCATTTTCTGATAACGTTATATCTTTCTCCCAGGGGCCTTTTCGTAGAAAAAGAGCTGCATGAGCTCATTATCATATGGCATGCTAATGAGCTACTGGGCTATTAGCATATGCCACACCCCCTGACATCACCCAAAGTGATGGCAGAAGGGGAAGCAAAAGGGGGGGAGGAATCTTCAAAAGCCTCCCCTCCCCTTCCCTGGGGGGGGAGCGAAGAGAGAAGGGGTTTAAATTTTAAACCCCTTCTCACTAGAGTGGGGCCACAGGAGGAAAGACAGAAGGAAAGAGAGAGAGTAGAGAGAAGGAAAGAAGGAAGGAAGGAGGGAAAGAAAAAGAAGGGAAGAAGGAAGGAAAGAGGGAAAGGGAAGAAGGAAAGGAGGAAAAGAGAGGAAGGAAGAGAAGGAAAAGAGAAGAAAGAAAAGGAGAGAAAGAAAAAGAAAGGAGGGAAAGATGGCAAAGAGATGGAGGGAGGAAGGGAGGCTCTCCCACCACCACCCCATCAAGCCCCTTCTCCCCGTGGATCGCTTACTCACTGCTTCGGGGGTCGGGGAAGCCAGCGGTAGGGCTCTCCAGGCGTCCCCGAGCAGCAGCGCTCCTGCATGGGCCGGGGACGCGGCGATGGGGCTCTCCCGTCCCCCAAGTTACAGTGCTCCCGCGCATGCTCAGGAGACGCAGCGACGGGGAGCGCTCCCGCGCAGGCTGGGAGACTCGGGTGGGGCTCTCCCAGCCTCTCCTGAGCCGCAGTGCTCCTGCTTGGGGGACCCGGGGGCAGGGCTCTCTGGGCCTCCCTGAGCCGCAGCGCTCCTGCGCGGGCTCGAGACACCCAGGGCGGGGCTCGGGGGACCCGAGGGCAGGGCTTTCCGCCACGCAGGCTGCCAGAGCAGTGCTCCGGAGGGCTCAGGCCCGAAAAGACCCCTGCTTTCGCCCATTTTGACTGAATTATACCAATCATATAATTTTTGTCTTCAATCAATATGCTATATATCTTTCTTACAATGCCCTTTTTTATTATCTTCTTTAATTCCATACAGTTCTTCCATTGGGGTGTCCTCTTCATTTAATATTCCAGAGTACTTCTTTTGTTTCAAAATATTATATAAACTAATAAGCCTTAACCAAAATTGTCCTCCCACTCTTCCCATTACTTCTTGCATTGGAATTAAACTCCCTTGAGCATTATACATATCTTTTACTTTCCATAGGTCTTTTCCCTTTAGCTCCTTCCAAAAAGTTACCTCAAAATTTTTAAATTCCTCATTTAGTCATTCAAGTGGGGCCCACTTTGAAAGTGGAGGCATCCACTTAACCTGTCCCCCCCCCCATATTTTTAATGCTGTCCATCTTGGGCCTATTGTATTCTCGATCTCTTTTTTTAATCTTTGTGTAAAGATTCCAAATCTGCCTGCTCCTCCATTTATACAATCTTCCCATCGGACCAATTCACCCTTACTTTTACCATCCAATTCCAACAACATTCTAATTTGAAAGGCTTCATAGTATCCTTCCAATTGTGACATTTAGTTGATGTTTAGTCGCACAGTCGAGTCCAACTCTTCACAACCCCATGGACCGCATACCAGGCCCTCCTGTCTTCCGTCATGTGGCAATTGTGACATACCCCAACCTAAATGTTCCTTTGACGAATATATCACTTTCCTTGGTATTCTAGCTTGTTTCTTTCCAAAAACCCAATTTTTAATACCTTATCCCACATTGCTAACTGTTTCTTAAATACCCATTCTGGAAGTACCTGAAACAAATATATCAATTTAGATATTATAAACATTTTAAGTGCCCTAATCTTCTCTAATTTTTTGTATCTTCTTCCATATTATTTTATAATTTATCCCCATAAAATTATTGACATTTCTTGTTATTACTCCCAAATATTTCAATATCTTATTTCCTAGTTTTATACCTGTTAACCTTGCTATTTCTTTTTGTTCCTTTAAATCTATCTTGCTAAACATTATTTCTGACTTCTTAATATTTACTCCTAAACCTGAACATGCTTTAAAGTCTTCTAAAATTATTACTAATTCTTTCATCGCTTCTAAATGATTCCCTAAGACCAATAAAATATCGTCCGTGAATAAATTCATTTTAATTTCCTCCTTTCCTACCTTATACCCATATATTCTGATACTATTTCTAATTCTATCTGCCAAAGGTTCCATAGCTATGACAAATAACATCTGGGATAAAGGACACCCTTGCTTAACTCCTCTCTGAATCAATACTTGCCCAGTATGTCCATCATTTATTTTAATCACTGCTCTCGCTTCTCTATAAATTTCTTTTATTGCATTCGCAAAAGGTCCTTTAAAACCAAATGTATGTAATACTTGGAACAAGTATTCGTGGTTTTATGTATCAAATGCATTATATATGTCCAATTTCAAAAGAGCAATTTTCTTATTATTTCCATGATATAAAGCATTGATCACATTCCTTATAGGGTCACCTATATACCTTCCTTTCACAAAACCATATTGATCTTCTCCTACTAGACTTGGTAATAACTTCTCCAATCTATTTGCTAAGAACTTTGCAAAAAATTTATAATCCTGATTTGCCAAGCTTATCAGTCTATAAGAATTAGGATCCTCTGGATCTCTGTATTGTTTTGCAATTGTAATAATTTCTGACGTCCTCCAAGAGTTATTCAAAATTTTATTAAATAATCTTTGTAATTCCGGAACTATCAAATTTCCCACCAATTTCTAGAATTCTGCTGTAAATCCGTCTAAACCTGGTGATTTCCCATTTTTAAAGTTATTTATGACATTTAAGATTTTTTGTTGTGTGATATTGTCATTTAATTCTATCAACTCCTCTTCTTTAACTTTATTCCTTATAACTTTATCAAATTGTTTACTTTCCTTTGCTTTAAATAACCTTTGGTAATATTTAGCAAAAATCTCTCTTATCTGATTATTTTTAGAAACCTTATTTCCCTTTTCATTTTTCATACATCCTATCCTTTGCCTTTTCCTTCTTTTCTTCAAATAATTTGCCAACCTCTTCATTGTATTTATATTACTTCTTTGATACTCATTTTTCACCAATTTTCCACATAAAGGTAAGGTCCATTTCCTGTAGTTCCTTTTTCAACTTATTTAACTGTACCTGAATTTGTCTTTCATATTTCTTTTGTAACCTTTTGCTCTCTACTAATATTTAGTTCCTTCTTAAACTGAATTTCTTTCGTAATACATATTTCCCTAATAACTGCCTTTGCAGCATCCCATATTATATCTTCATCTGCAGATTGCCTATTTTCCTTAAAATAATACTCCACCCCCTTTAATAAATCCTCCCTATCCTTCTGTTGAAAGAATATTTTAGGGCTAAATCTACATTGCTTAACCTTCCTTTCCTCATTCAGTTCTACCTCTATGGTAATTGGTGCATGATCAGAGATCCATATCGACCCTGTTTCCACCCTACTAATTCTCATATCGTTAGATTCTTTTATTAATATATGGTCTATACAAGAAAACATTTTATACCTTTTTGGAAAAAAGGTAGGTTGCTTTTCCTTTTGCAGAGTATCATATCTCTCTCTGTCTCCATTTTTAAAATTCAATTTCTTGTTCTTCAAAATATCAGTATTAAAATTCTCTACTATTAATAATTCCCCTTCATAAAAAGATTGCAACCCTTGAAATATTAGATTCAAAAATAAGTTCTGACCTTTGTTAGATGCATAAATATTTGCTAACATATATATCTTACCATTCATGCTAAATTTCAAAAAAAAAAAAAATCTTCCCTCTCTATCCTTAAATTGTTCCAAAATATTAATATTCAGTCTAGTATGAAACAAGATAGCCACTCCTCTAGCTTTTATTGTTCCCCTTGATTCTATTTGCATGCTCCATACTTGAGAGTTTAATAGTGGTCTCAAATCCCTCTTGCTTTTATGCATTTCCTGAATGCATAATACCTCTATTCCCAAATCCTTTAACTGTTTATTTAGTCTATAAGGTTTAACATTCGAGGCCAATCCATTTACATTGAAGGAGAGCAACTTAATCACTCTCCCCATTTCTTAGTTATAACAACCCCTCCCTGGTGTGTTCTTTGGTCCTTAATTCCCTTCTTTTCATTTTCTCTTATTACCTGGTCCAACCCTCCCCTATAGCCCGAAAAACCCCTCCTTGAGGGTTTAGAAAGGGGTTCCATTTCTCCCTCCCTTTTCAGTCTTAAAAGAAATCCTGCCTACTCTTATAAACCATCTCCCCCGTATTCATATTCGTTTTCCAATTCAACAACCATCTCTACCTCAAACATAACCTTAAATACCATACATACATTATACTCTTAGAGAGCAAGTGCCCATTTTACTTTTAATTCACCATAACATTCCCTCTTCACTGAATAACATTTTGACTCAGTCTCTTTTTATTTTCCATCTTCATCATCTTATTCTCCCTCTTCTTCTTTTCTTTCTCCAATCCCTTTTCAGTCCTTGTATCTTATATTCAGTTTTTCAAGCAGTTTCTCCGCTTCCAAAGGGGTTTTAGCCCTCAACAATTTTCCATCCTTGAAGATTAAGATACTTGATGGATACCCCCAGGAAAAATAAAATTCCATTGTTAGTTCCTGAGCATACGGTTCCATCAATCTTCTCTCTTATAAAGTCTCTGGTGATAAATCAAGACGTGGTATAACCCTCTGTCCTTGAAGTTATAAGCCTTTAATTTTCCTAAGGGTTTTCCGGACCTTATCTTGCAGCTTTTTTCTTGAGAAGGCAATAATAACATCCCTTGGATTTTCTCCAGCTTTGGGTTTTGTTTTTAAACTTCTGTGGACGTGTTCCAAATCATTTTCCATAATATTTATCCCAAGCTCTTGAAACCATTCAATTAAACTCTTTTCCTCTAATTGGGATACTCTCCTTTATTTCTGAAAGCCTGAGATTCGTTCTGCATTGTCGGTCTGATAAAGAGGCAAGTCTTCTCTTAAGGTCTTGTAACTCTCATTATGTTTCATATTTTCCAGAGCCTTATCAGCAGTTGACTGAACTGCTTTAATTTTCTCGGTTCTCCATTGGGAAGGCGATGCGCCAGCACAGCTCCCACTCCATAGGGCGAGGCGTCGCACACGAGCACCACCGGCAGTGACTCATCGAAGTGGGCCAGCACTGAGTTGGAAACTAAAAGTTCTTTTACGGACCTGAACGCGGCGGCCTGCCGGGGTCCCCACAACCAAGGGGCCTGCTTGTCCAACAAGCGGTGGAGGGGTTCTGCCACCGCCGCCTTGTGGGGGAGGAAG
>NW_015169844.1:157792-174105 GCF_001447785.1 Gekko japonicus | reverse complement strand
CGTTCTCCTGGTCCCTCGCAACGGCCCGGCTCAGATGCGGCTGAATCCCATCCTCATCGCCACTGTTATGTAGTGGGTAGCCGCATGGATGGACGACAGACAACGACGTAGTGCATAGCACGCTTTATTAGGCACACAACAAGACATGTGGACAAACGGCCGGCAGGCCAACTATATACACACCTGGGGACTCCCCCTGGTCACCATTGGTGGGTTTGAATCCCCCGCCATGGCTCCCATTGGTTCCCCTGTGGAGGGACTAGAATCCTAGTCCCCATTGTCTTCCAGGACTGAAGCTCAGGTATGTGCGCTGACCTCCAGTGGCGGTCAGTGGACACAACACATACTGCCCTGCCAAGTGTGGCAGGATTTGGGGGACCCTAGGTGTATTGACCACGCCAGACATAAAGTTAACAGGCAGCTGAGAAAGGCCATGGATGTTGGGTTGGGTATGTTTTTACTGCACTTGGTTTCGGGTGTAGAAAGTGACCCTGCAGGTCAGCTCGGTGGGTTTGGGTGCGAAGTGGTCCTGCACCGCCTTGACGATCTGCTCGAACGTGCAATCGCCAAGGTCTGTGGGGGAGAGCAGCCGTCTGGTCAGGGACACCATGGCGGTGCTGCAGGAGGCCAGGAGGAATCCCCGCTTCTTGCCTTTGTCGGTGACGTCGAAAAAATCTAGCGCGGACTTGGCGCCTTGGACCCAGGAGGCATATCCCGTTAGGGAACAGGGGTCATCAGGAACTGCCTTCGGATTTTAGGGTCGTGGGTGGAGAACGGTGAACACCTCCTCTGGGAACCTTTTAGGGCAGGCTCCTCCCTGCAAGTTGGAAGGCTTCAGAGGTAGGCGCTACTAGAGGGCAACCAGTTTGCTGGGCTGCTGGTCACGAGCCAGAGAGTTGGCTCAGGATCAGAGCTGGGTGACCCGCCCTTCAAGGGCAAGGGATTGGTCAGGGAGTGACACCTGCCTTGCCTGTTCCATGCTTGCTTAGTTGTTGCTGCAATGTTCTGTTAAATAGTTAATAAAGTGGCCCTTGTTTAATTCCAAACCGTTGTCTGTCTTGTTATTCTGGCTGAAAGGGCAATAGTTAAAAGCATTTTCAGTTTAAAAGTAAACATGAAATAATAACCCCCAAATCCCTCCCTCCTGCTTAATCTCAGTATATAGAATCTCAGAATCTGCTCAATCTCAGAATACAGTCCAGTAAAACTGAGAATCTAAGAGAAATAGATTAGCTTACAGAAATGCTATAGGTGGAAATAGTGGGGCAAAAGAAGCTTGCTTAACTCTGGGAGTTTGTTATCACCCACCAGATCAAAGGTTAGAGGATGATTTAAAAACAGCAAAAGAATTAAGGAAAGCAGCTAGACTAAATTTGTGTCATAATAGGTGATTTTAACATTGATTGGGTCAATATGTGTTCAGGAGAAAGAGATTGGGTTTCTAGATCCCCTCAATGACCATGCCATGGAGCAGATGGTCACAGAACCTACAGAGGCAATCCTGAACTTGGTCCTAAGTAATGCCCAAGACCTGGTGAGAGACGTAAACGTGATAGCACCAGTTGGAAACAGTGATCACAATGCTATCAAGTTTAGCATTATGAACACAACCACATTTAACTTTAGAAGAGGTAACTTCTTTCAAATGAGGGGGCTTGTGAAGAAGAAACTGAAAGGTAAGGAGGGTTAAATCCTTTCAGGAAACTTGGAGACTATTTAAAACAGAACTACAGAAGACTTCCCATTGTAGCCCCCCCCCAAACACCAAGAATACAGAGCATCACTGCCCCAGACATAGTGTTCCATCTATATCTTGTGGCTAATAGCCACTGATGGAGCTCTGCTCCAAATGTTTATCCAATACCCTCTTGAAGCTGTCTATACATGTAGCTGACACTACTTCCTGCAGCAGTGAATTCCAAGTGCTAAATTACTCTTTGGGTGAAGAAGTACTTCCTTTTATCTGTTCTAAGCCTGCTGCTCATTAATTCCGTTGAATGCCCACAAATTCATGTATAGTGAGAAAGGGAGAAAAGTACTTCTTTCTCTACCTTCTCTATCCCATGCATATTTTGGAAACCTCTATCTGGTCACCCCTCAATCGTCGATTCCCCAAGCTGAAGGGCCCTGACCTCTTTAACTTTTCTTCATATGGAAGGTTTTCCATCCCCTTAATTATTTTAGCTCCCCTTTTCTGGACTTTTCCTTTTTTGAATTGCAGTGACCAGAACTGTACACAGTATTCCAAATGAGGAAACACCATAGATTTATACAGGGGCATTATGATACTGGCTGATTTGTTTTCAGTCCCCTTCCTAATAATCCCCAGCATAACATTTCCCTTTTTTTATTGCAATCACACACTGAGTTGACATTTTCAGTGAGTTATCTACCATGTCTCCAAGATCTCTCTCCTGGTCAGTTGCTGCCAGTTCATAAGGATTTTTAGCTCCAATGTGTATTACTTTGCACTTGCTTACGTTGAACCTCATTTGCCACACTGATCCATCTGAAGCTGTTCATAGTCCTCCCTGATTCTCACTGCCCTGAACAACTTAGTATCATCTGCAAACTTAGCCACTTCACTACTTACTCCTAACTCCAAATCATAAATGAACAAGTTAAACAGCAACTGAGACCTGTGGTACTCCACTGCTTAATCACCTTCCACTGTGAAAACTGCCCATGTATACTCACTCTCTGTTTCCTATTAATTGACCAGTTTTTAATCCACAAGAGGATTTATCCACTTATCCCATGACTGCTGAGTTTACTTCTTCTTATGAGCCTTTGATGAGGAACTTTATCAAAAACTTTCTGGAAGGCTAGGTAAAGAACATCTACTGGGTCACCCTTATCCACATGTTTGTTCACCCCTTCAAAGAACTCTAAAAGGCTAATGAGAGAAGATCTTCCCTTACAGAATCCATGCTAATTCTTCCACAATAGCTTTTGTTCAGCAATGTGCTACTAATTCTTTCTTTAATAGCAATTTCCACCAATTTACCCAGTATTGACATTACAGTGACTGGCCTGTAATTTCCTGGATTTCCTCTGGAACCTTCTTTAAAGATGAGGGTTACATTAACTACCTTCCAGTCCTTAGTAATGGAGGCAGATTTTATTGATAGATTGAATATTTTTGTCAGGAGTTCCACAAGTTCACATTTGAGTTCTTTCAGAACTCTTCGATGTATCATCTAGCCCTAGTGATTTGTCAGCTTTTAATTTGTCCGTTAGTTATAGGACCTCCTCTCTCATCACCACAATCTGACATAAAATATTGTGTCTGTTTTACTTGGCCTTGCTTGTATTGCTCAATCAGTGCCATAGGTAACTATATTGCACAAAAAATTAAATACATGAGGAGTTATTGCTTTAAATCAGGATGATTTACAGGTGGGATTCCCCCATGCCAAACAAGACTCTGAAAAACAGGATGTCCCTACAGAAATGGTTGTGTTGGAGAGTATACACCAATTGTACTTGAATTCCACAGGAACCGTTAACGCTTAACACAAATCTATTACTTGGTTAGGTAACTGAAATCAAAAAAACATCCTGCTCCTTCTCACAGTGAAATTAGCAGTTCTGCCATTGGCTTCAGTAAGGATGGAATCACTCATAAAAGTCCTAGTGATTTATATTTTGCAAGGCAATAGTCCAGATTCCTTTGCTGTCCTAGGTTGGTAGAAGGAATGGTAACTGAAGTGCTCCTTTCCCTAATATGGCTCAAATGAATACTCTGACTGTCAGCATTATTTCTGTTCACAGTAGTGTCTGTATTGAATGATACATCCCACTTAAATGGCTACAATAGCTGCATTATCTGAACACAATTGCTACCCATCAGTTCTACCACGACAGCTGCTTCACATTCATCTTAATGCCAACAACATCCTTCCTACTTTATGTAGACTTGCCTGTCTCAGTTTAGCCCTCTTAAAACTGATAATCTCTCTTTTTTAAAAATCACAACCTAGCACTTTATTTTCCTAAATAACACAAACAAAGCTCATTATAGGTATTAATATTCTGAAATAATGGAGGATAAGGTTTTCATAAACAGTTATAAATGAGCCTGATCTAAGCAAAGTATAGCCCGGTTAAACATTATAGGTAAAAGTAAAGGTTTCCCTTGCTCGAAAGCCAGTCGAATCCGACTCTAGGGTTGCGGTGCTCATCTCCGTTTCCAAGCTGAAGAGCCAGCGCTGTCCGAAGATGTTTCCGTGGTCATGTGGTCAGGATGAATAAATGCCAAGGCTCATGGAATGCTGTTACCTTCCCACCGAAGTGGTACCTATTTATCTACTTGCAATTTCTTGCTTTCCAACTGCTAGGTTGGCAGGAGCTGGAACCAGAGACAGGAGCTCACTCTGTCATGCGGCACTTGGGTCTCAAACTGCTGAACTACCGACCTTCCAGCCTGCAATTCAGCGTCTTACATAGCTCCTTAAACCGCAGCTTCTTAAACATTATACGGTTAGACTAATAATAGCTAAAACCACAGAGCCTACTAAATTTGAAGCTTGTCATTTTGACAATGAGTGGAGTAACTAGCTATTAGGCATACCCCAAAATAATAAATCTTCTATCTTTCATCTTTAGTTGAAATAACAAGTAGTGCAGGGTGTCTTATTCTTTCTTTTCCCCCTAAATACACTGAAGATTTTGTGCTTTGCTTTTAATTTATCCTGTTTTAAAATGAAAAAAAACAAAAATGCAACTAATTTGAAAGATAGTCTGATGTAAACTTCACTAAACACAAATGTTTGTTTTCAAGGTTATGGTGAAAAGGCTTTAGATCTGGTACCTTGAGCATAAAAGTCACTGATGTCCAATTCTTGGAAATGCTGCATAAACTCCCTGGTAGGTGAAGGTCTTTGCATGGTGAGAAAGCAGTTCAGTGCCTTTCTTTTTCACCGTGCAGATATCATCACCTGTAACTAAGCAAAAGTGGCATAATCTTTTTCTATAAGACTAGCAGTAAAGCCCGTTGTGGAAATAAATACAACGAGATCTAGAAAGAGGCTCTGGGGGAGTGCTCTGGCTTTGGGCAAACAGTGTCATTTTGTTGTGGTGACCTCAGCAGGGTATAATGGCAGAGTCCACTGTTTTCTCCAGAGGAACTGATCTCTGCTCCCTGAAGAGCAGTTGTAATTTTGAGTGATCTGTAGCCCTCACCTGGAAATTGGCAACAATTGTTACCCAGGACGAAATGGCTGGTTTGGAGGGTGGAGTCTATGGCATTCTACCTGTCTGATGTCCCACCCCTCCGCAAACCCCACCCTCTCCATGCTCCACCCCTCAAATCCCCAGGAATTTGCCAGCCTGGAGTTGGCAACCCCATCTCCTTCGCAGCTAACCATCAACCTACCATTATCTGCCCCTTTGACTTCAGCTGACTTCCGCCCTCCCTTCTGCAGAGCAATTGTAATTTTGAGTGGTCTCCAGCCCTCACCTGGAGATTGGCAACAATGGTTCCCCATGAAGGACTGAGTGGTTTGGAGGGTGGAGTCTATGGCATTGTACCTGTCTGAGGTCCCACCCCTCCTCAAACCTCCTCCTCTTTCTCTTCCTCCTCCTCCTCAGACCCCACCCTCAGCAGGCTTCATTCCTAAACTATCCTGGAAGTTTCCAACCTGGAGTTCAGCTTCCATATGCAAAAGACCTTGAAGGTTCCATATGCAACTGACATTCCAACTGCCTTGCGGGGAGGGGGGTGAGTTTGAGGTGTGGAATGCAGTGAAGTCCAATCAGCTTCCATATGCAAAAGACCTTGAAACGCTGGGCGGGACTGCACAAAGCAGCCAGTCAACCCAGCCAGCGTCTTCTGACTGACAGTTCAAGCGTCCATACACTAAAGGGGCCAAATTTAGAATGTTCATATAGAATGTTCTTACTCAATTATATATAAGGAGAGATGTCATTCAAAAACTACAGTAGAGCATATGTATATAAGGTATGTGGAAATTGTCAAGGGTTGAAGACTTGGGTGGAAAATAGAGTTGCCAGCCCCTTTCTTGGAGCCCAGTCTGCAACAGGCACAAAGAAAATGTACAGACTGCAGTTCTGTACATCACCATTCAGTCTACTAGGAAAGTTTACGATGGCAATCCACACTACAGTTTGATCTCATGTTATCTCTCCTTATATATAATTGAATAGTGGGTGCCAAAGTTCTAAAATGCACTCCTTTAGTGTATGGACGCTTGAAGAGGGTGAGGTTTGAGGAGGGGTGGGACCTCAGACAGGTACAATGCCATAGACTCCACCCTCCAAACCAGCCATTTCATCCTGGGTAACAATTGTTGCCAATCTCCAGGTGAGGGCTACAGATCACTCACAATTACAACTGCTCTTCAGGGAGCAGAGATCAGTTCCTCTGGAGAAAACAGTGGACTCTGTCATTATACCCTGCTGAGGTCACCACAGCAAAATGACACTGTTTGTCCAAAGCCAGAGCACTCCCCCAGAGCCTCTTTCTAGATCTCGTTGTATTTATTTCCACAACGGGCTTTACTGCTAGTATTATTAATATAGCAGAAAACACAAAAGCAGTGATTTTTCTGTGGGATACATAACAAAACCACAGACTCATCTTTATTGTGTAATGACCTGTACTATTATGCTTATTTTTCTATAACAAAGAGATTTACACTGTAATCTTAGACACACCCTTCTAAGTCCATTGAAGACTAGAGCTGAATTTACTGAGCCACTAAGAAGAGAAGAAGAAGAGAAGAGATTGGATTTATACCCCGCCCTTCACTACCCAAAGGTGTCTCAGAGCAGCTTACAAATGCCTTTCCCTTCCCCTCCCCACAAGGGACACCCTGTGAGGTAGGTGGGGCTGAGAGAGCTCTGACAGAAACTGCTCTTTTTTCAAGAACAGCTCTTATCAGCACTATGGCTTGCCCAAGGTCATTCAGCCAAGTGCAAGTGGAGGAGTGACAGCTACACAGGATCTGAGTTCAGACTGGTGACAGGAAACAGAGCTGCAATACTGAATTATGGGAGGTAGTAGCCTAATTTGTATAATATGCAAATTGTTTACTTTTTATGCAACTTGAGCATGTTAACTCTTGTGTTATTACCCAGTTGTTTTGTATCTCCTGTTAACTACCAAAACAAGTTTGGAGAAAAATGTCCAGTCCCTTTAATGGAGGCTTAATATTTGGAAAAGTGCAGTTGAAACTTTTTCATGGCATGAAAGTAAGTAATATCACCTGGCAAATAACACCCCATTAAGCCTCTGCTAAAGAGACAGGACGTGTTTTTTTCCCCCTCCAGGCAGATGGCAACTTTTAAAAACATCTGTTTGCCTGACACTATTCATGCTAGGATTTGCTCAGGCTTTTTTCTGAAATAATACCCAAGCTTGTCTGCATCTGTAGCTCTGCATCTTTTCACTTAATATTTAAGCAGAAGTTCCTGTGTACCAGGTTGTTGTTTTCCTCAAGGGTTGTCAGATGCTCCCTTGCAACAAGTGGGAGGTGGGGGATATTTACTGGCAGCTGGAGGGCCTAGTATTTCAAGCAACATCACCAGGGTGATGCCACTTTTGGCATGCACCAGAAGTGACATCATTGTGCCATCAGAAATGCAGACTGCTCTGGTATTTGGGCAATAATTCTATGATTGAAGCAATTTTTACCATAGAGTTTTTGACCGAACACCAGAGTGCCCTAAATTGCTGGCAATGCAATGACTTCACTTCTGGTTTTTGCCACATCACTGGCAAATAGGGTTGCCAAGTCCATCTTCCACCCCCAGCGGGAGACTTGGGGGGCATTCCTGGAGGGGGCGGAGCATCCCCGATGTGATGACATCATGTTGGGGACGTCCGCCGCCACCACCACCCTGCCCGCGTGCCAGATCTCCAGAAACGGCAGTTCCCTGCACTTAAAGGAGCCGGCGTTTCCCCTTTAAAAGCAGCTGCATTTCCCTTTTAAATGCACAAAGCTGGCATTTCCCTGCGAGCCTGATCTCAAGCGGAGATTGGGCTTGGGAGGAAACACAGGCTTGAGAGGAAACACGGGTTCCACACACTTAAAGGGAGGGGTGGCTGTGGGTGTTGGGGGTGGGGCTTCCCCCACTGGCCATCTGGCCAGTGGCGGGTAGAACCCCCCCAAAAAACAGGGGACCCCTGGCAAACCGGGGAATTTGGCAACCCTACTGGCAAACATTGCTGAGATGCTAAGCTGGGCCTCCCCCCCACCAGAAAGTCCCCCCACCAGCCAGCTGATCAGAAGTGGGGGGATCCCCCCCCCCGGTAGGGGCCTGGCAACTCTGTTTTCCACCCAAGTCTTCAACCCTTGACAATTTCCACATACCGGACATACATATGCGCCCAGATCTGATTCCTAGGCAGAGGCTGCCACAGGTAGAGGTGCTGGAAAAGACGAAGACAGGAGTCAGAGAAGTTGCTTGTTTGGTGGGTGGGAAGGAGTAAAGGAAGTAGGAAAAGGAAAGGGGCTATGAGAGGCTTTCAGGGAAAGGAAATAGTGAGGGAGGGAAATATGAGATGCTCCCTGCAAGTCCTTGTGAATCTCCCATTTGTGTTCTTAAAATGCAACACAGAAACCACAAAACCATCTGTAGTGTATCAAGTCCCAACAAGCCCGGACAAGTCCAGACATGTCCAGGGACAACTGTGAGCATCGCTCCTAGAGACAATGGACTATGAGGATCCTAGCCCGCTCCAATCAGGGGGCTAGGTTCCTGGCTGAGAAGCCAATGAAACTCTCGGCCACTGTAAATAACCTATTGGGAAGTGGGTGTGTGTTTTGGGTGGTGGTTTCTGGGGGAATATAAGCCGGCCTGCGAGCCGGCCAAAGTGTCTTGTTCCTGATTGAATAAAGTACACTTTGCTGAAATCACTCTACATCTGCGTACTTTTCACCATCTGTAAAGGAAAAAATTGTTGCTTCAAAAAGAAACCTCAACAGAACTGAAATACACTGAAATTGGGAAGAACTGATGACTTCAGTTAGGTGCATAAAACATTGTAGCCATACAGCCCAATCGCATTTAGTTAGAAACAAGCCACAGCTGTTAGTATATTACTCCACTATTTGCACAGGTAAACTGCTTTAAATAAAGCCACTGTTAGCATTGTACCATAAATATAATAAACTCCAGCCAAATGGACACTGAAACCCCACAAAAGTAGTCGACACTGACAAATAATGGGGATGTGTTGAAGAAATTCCAGCACACACTCCAAAGAGCTGTAACCTGACAAAAAATTATTTGGGGCACTTTTATGGACACAGAACCATTTATGAAGTTCCCATGCATTTCTGTGTGTAAAAATGGCCCATGTACATGTAGGGAGTTCCCATGCATTTCTATGTGTAAAAATGCCCCATGTACAGCATTGCTGCAGAATCTTCCAAGAGAAGGGAATGGAAATCTATACGCACATTTTTCTTTTTAAAAAACATTATCCTCACCCTACTTTATGAAGCCAGGGTTGCCAGACCCCTGCCCTGGAGCAGGAGTGGGAGGAAATAAAAGGCCATTGGACTGATGGCATAACATCACTTCCAGGAAAAATCCAGAAGTGGCATCAGTCCTCTCACGTGATTCCAGTGATTCCTAGAGAGGCATGATGTCGCTTGTGGGTTTTCCAAGACGACACACAATTGCTGCCAGTCTTCTGCCGGTTATCTGGCAACCCTAAACTAAGCAAGCTCATAAAAATATTTCAGATATCCTTTTTTTAAAAAAAAATGTGTATTTTTAATTGATTTTTTGCTTTTTTGCTTTTACATCGCATATTATTCAACTTCTTACCATTTTCCTTCCCTCCCCTTCCTCCCCTCCCTATCTTCATGTTGTCCTTAGTTTTTTAACCCCAGTCATAGGCACAAAGTCTGAATCTTCCACTTAATGTCTTTTCTTCCTTCCTTTGATATCCAGTCTAAAAAGGTCTTCCGTCTATTCCAAACTTCTGCAGATTTTCCTTCCCATGTTGTCTCCTTGCATAAAGTTGCAATGATGTCTGACTGTATAAAATCAAACAGATAGTTGTGCCAGATTTCAACTGTCCATCTACTTTTATCTTTCCAACCCAAAGCTATAACTGCTTTACCCGCCAGTATCATAGCCTTAACTATGGTTTGATCCTTCTTATCAAATATCGGGCTTCCAATTGTGCTTGACAACATTAAGTTGAAGTCTATGTTTAAAGTTATTTTACATACTTTCTTTATAGCTTTAATAATTTCTGCCCAGAATGCCCTTCTCTGCACTCCCACCACATATGTGCAAACCATCCTTTAGATTGTCTACAATGCCAGCAAAGGGAACTTAATCCTGGAATCATGTCAGCCAATTGGGCTGGTGTCTTGTACCATTTTGTGAGAAATTTATATTCAAGTTCTTTACATTTAATTACCTTGATTTCATCTATTCCTTTCATAATTTTTTCTGCCATCCTCTCTGTTATCTGTCCCTCTACTCCACACTTTTTGTAAATATTCTGTTATTTTATCTTCATTTAATATCATATTTTTGTAAATTTTCCCTACTAGACCTTGTTTCTTCTTAATAATTTATTTATATATTTCTTCCATTGGTTCGTCTATCCATATTTCTTCTTTTTCATTAATCTTCTTTACCGCCTTATAGAGACCTGCTATTTTTAACCGGGGAGGCAAGGAAACCCCCACTTGATGGGTCCATTACCCGCTGACACAGATCGGGCCACCAGGGGGAACCCCACCCCCAAAGTGCTGGGATCGCGGAGACGTGCCTGGCATGATGACATCACCCGGAGGTGACGTCATCTTGTTGGGCCCATTGTGGGGGAATGCTCTATCATTCAAGGGAAAACTCTATGGTTTTCCCTCGAATGATAGGGGTCCTGCCCCCAACGTGCCCGACGTGATGACGTCACCTCCAGGTGATGTCATCACGCCAGGCATGTCTCTGTGATCCCGGCACTTTGGGGGTGGGGTTCCCCTGGCAGCCTGATCCGGGCCAGTGGGTAACAGACCCATCAAGCCGAAGAGCTCCCGGAGAGGGGCCGGTACTCCACTGCTACACCTAAAGGTAGGACTTGGCAACCCTATTAGGAGTGGCAGACTCTAATCTGGAGAACCAGTTTGATTCCCCACTCCTCCACATGAAGCCAGCTGGGTGACCTTGGGTAAATTACAGTTCTCTCAGAACTCTCTCAGCTTCACCTACTTCACAGGGTGTCTGTTGTGTGGAGAGGAAGGAAAGGCTGCTTCAAGTCTCCTTTGGGTAATGAAGAGTAGGGTATCTTCTTCTTCCATCCTCTGGCTCTACAGTTACAATGGTACTGAAGGCAGACTGGCCATTTAACTTACAGGGGAAGTTTCCAGTGGACCACTGCCCTGAAGGGTCACTGGCAGCACTGCAGACCCAAACCCCAGTAGCTCTGACAGCATTGAAGAGGCTACTCTGCTTAGATCTGGCCAGTGACACAACACCAACATGAGAGTCAGTTTACCCATTATTTCCTCCATAGGAGATCAAGGGATGTTCTGCATGGTTTGCTCTGAGACGTTTGAACTTCCCAGTCCACTCCCGTATGCAAGAGCTGCACCTGCAGAGAAACTTCTAACCCACTGCCTGTAGCAAAAAATAGTGATTTGAAAGGTCATTTTATCTAATTTTTTTCTTGCAGAGATCATGAACAATGACTTGACTATGAGAACTCTGCCCAGGAACAGAGCTTCTGCAGCACAGGTCTTACAGTTGTTGTGGACTGCTGTCTGATATTGTAAGAGGATTGCCTGGATGTTGGGTGCTGTGTTAATTTACTGTCTCTTTTAAAATGTATGGTTTCTTGTCCATGATTTCCCCTGCCCTGAGAACAGCTCTGAGAGGTAGCAAAGAGGTAACTGGGCAATACAGCCAAATCATTATAGCTGGAACTTTTCAGCATCAAGCCCATTAGATTTTCATTTTTCTATGGTTAGTTTAATTGATTCATCTACTGAACCCTGCCACACACTCAATTATGAAATAGAGATCACTTTGCAATTCTTTGCAACTGCTGCCAAAACCACTTTATCAGCATCTGCGTTTTGGAACCATAAAGTTGTGTGACTACTATGAACAGAAGTACTGTAATGGTGGTCATCATGAATACTGATTTGAGGTTCTGAACATATTTATCCAGCCAGACAAAGACTGGCAGTAGATACTTGAATTTTCAGTGTAGAATTCCTGTGATTTTCCATTACATTTACTAATTCATATCTACAGACTTAGTGTTGGCTCATCACTGTGTGCATCTATGGGAATTATCATTAAAATACTGTCCCTAGTCTTCTACTCAAAGGAATAATGTGTGGAAGTTTTTCTTATTTTATCCAGTAGTTATTTTATTTTTTAATTCCTTTAATGTGTTAGGGAGGCTCTAGTAGTTACGTCATTTTTTGCTGAGTATTTCTTGCTATCCCATCTGTAAAGGATACTTTGCAATTGCTCAGCATATAACTATTTATGTATGAATTATTTTATTATAAGGCCATATTTTCTATATCTCTATATTTACATAATGTACTGTGCTCTTGTACTTTGATAGAATCCCAAGCATTCATGTTATAAACCCCTTTATAAAAGCAGATGTGACAAATTAATTATGTCAGCAGGTCTGCAGCCACCAGACTTGTTAGATATGCAGCTAGGCAAGAGAGCAGGGAAGGTAACTTTGGCAACCTGCTTTGAAGCGGATATCATTGTAAGAAAACAAATATAATTCAGACCTGGACGGTTGCCTTTGAGAACCAACATAGATAATGAGTGCCTAGTGTTTGGGCATGCTGAGAAGAGGCAGCAGAATTAATGTTATGTTGATCAATGCCAGCATTTAGTTCTATACTGACCAATAAATTTACTGAGTATGTAATATTGTCTTGGAAAAATGTATGCAATGCAAATGAAAAATTGTGTTTCTATAGTAAAACAGACCATTGTGGTACAAAACGATACTATTTGTTGTTTCTACAGCACTTTTACAGTGTACATTGTATACTGCAGTTCATTTTTCATCTCTTATCCTAAAAATAATAATCCTAAAATAGATTAGGATGACAGTGATTTCCCAGTAGTATCTCCAGAATTTAACAGCTGGGCAGGGATCACAATCTATGTGACCATATGAGGAATAATCATGTCCTTCATGAATGGGATCATAGTTTCTCAGTGCAACTTACAAAAGAAAGGTTAAAGCCTCAGCATATAGCTTCTTTATTAAGAAGCTGCGTTATCAAAGCAAATCATGTCCTCTGTCTAGCCCAGCATTATCATATATTTAATTCCAGACTTGACTATGGAGTGTGAATTAAAAAACACGCACACAAGGGAAAGCGACATATTTCTACCAGGAACCCCAGGTTTTTAAAAAAACTCCGAGAAGTTAAAAAATATGGAGCTTTAAAAACACCAAACAATAAAAGCAACCATCTATGTGTGCTCAGATGGCACTGAGGGGAAAATGGCATCCAATAATGAGAAGGTAAAGGAACAGTGGGAAAAGAAGTGGGTAAAAAAAAATTGTGGAAGGCAACTGATAGAGGGGAAGCCAGTTGTGTGAGTAATGGACAAGGGGAAGACTTATTGAGCAGTTTGGGGAGTTCACAGAAGGGATGTGAGAGAGAAATGGACGGTGTATGACAAGAAGAGAAAAGAGCATAGCAGGAACAAAGTGAGAGCAGAGGGTGGGGCAATGGATAGAGAGTTCAAGAGTCTCCCTGCCTCTGAGAAAAAGGATGGAAAATAGGGTCAGAACAAGTGCAGGCCCATGATACTCATGGGAGAATTCCCTCCCCCCACTTTCTTGCCATGCCTGCACCCAGCACAACTCCCAGGCCTGCATTTCCACCATCAGTGGGCAGAACACGACTCCTAGGGAGCCCATTGGTGGCAGCATACCCAGCACAGCTCCCAGGTTGCAATAGTGGCATGCCCAGCGCGGCTGCCACCGAGCACAGCATGGGTTTTGACAAGCCCAGCTTGGAGCTCTAGGGTGCAATGAACACAGGGCCCAGCATGGCTCCAGGGCTGCATAGCCACTGCTACTAAGCTCAACATGGAGCCCTGAGCTGTGCAGCCACTACCAGAGCCAGGTTGGCAAACTGGGCTGCACAGCCGCCACCACTGGACAAAGCATGGCTCCCCAGCACCACTGCTGTTGACTGTTGGAGGTTAGTGCTTTTTGAGGGATTTAAATCCCTTTTGGATTTTTTTTTAATTTTCAGATTTTTCTGCAAACCTGGAGAGTTGCCCCAAGTTTGCTGAAAAATCTGTTTAGCCTCCATGCAGCCCCAATCCACTAGTTTAGCTATCTGCAGATGGGGGCCACACGTGGCTAATAGTATATAGATGAATTTTTTTACACACACACCCCCCATGTCCACCTTTTGCAGTCATCCTTGGTAGACACAAAACAACAGTGCCAGCAGTCACACTCTCTCAGCCCCAAGGGTGACTGGAAATGCGGGATTAGTCCCATCTTTCCAGCTGTCTTTAAGGGACTGTCCCAGTAGCTGCATCCTGATTATTTGTAGTTTGCCCAAAGGATGGCTACAAAGACATAATATTGTGTTGCAAGGCAGCCCTTCATCTACTCCAACTGCCACTAGCTTTCCAAGGTTTCAAGTGGATTTTTTTCTCCCATTCCTGCTACTTAAGATCTGTTGTTAACAGAAGGCATCAGGCAGTGCACACTGGCCTAGGCAAAAAAGCACATATTCTAACATTGTATATAGAATATTTTATATCCTGTTCATCTGATTTAGTTATGATACGTGGCTCCCTTATGCAACATATGTAATAAAAAACTGTAGATGGATTAACATGCAGCAAATGTGTAATCTGTCATTTTAAAAAATCAGATATGGCTGTTTGGTAAAGTGTTACTGAATTAAAGAAACATCTGATAATGCAGTGTATTGATTTATATGTTAGCTCAACTACAACCAAAAGGCAAAATTTTTTTTCACTTTTTGTAATACTCAATTTTTTTAACTGTCTCAGCCTTTTCTAGTTATGAGAAATAGTGACTTGCTATGGTCTTTCAAAGTTCTCTTATCTGCTGATGCCTGTATGCTTGAAGAATAGTACATTTACTGAACAGTGAGTTGTCTTTTAGCCATGAGACTCCCATTAACCTTATGTTCAGCTGTGTGGTGAACCCTTCGCAATGCTTTGAAATTTGCCTCTTAGGACTCTTTTTTCTGCCTCTTATCACAAAGAGCAAAATATTTCTCTGCTGGAATAAGAATGCAATAAAATCAGTTCAATTTGTTCAGAAAGCCTGGATGCAAGACATTTCTTCTGCAAAAGTTAAAATAGTTCCTGAAATAACTAGGAATTAAATAAAAATGTGTCAGGCCATAGTTGTATAATCTTTTTCTAAACAAATATACTTAGAAATAAGGATGTGCAAACCATTTAGAAAAACCATAATATATCAAGATATCACCTTCCAGATTTGCTTACAAAGGAGACTTAGGCAGTAGAAAGATAATAGTTGAGTTACAAACTCATATAGTTTTTAAAAACATTTTTAAATGCTTGAGGAATAATTATTAATGTCCTGAAAGTATTTCACACACATTATCTTGCTGTAAAGAACATCAGATAATTATTCCCATATTGTAGACTAGCAGTAAAGCCCGTTGTGAAAGCAATACAATGAGATCTAGAAAGATGTGATTTGTAACAAATGCATAGGCTGGAAGGAGGTAAAATACCTCCTGGAGATTTGGGGGGTGGATTCTGTAGAGGGCAGCATTGGGCGGGGGTGGTGGTGGAAGGACTCAGCAGGTATAATGTCATAGAGTCTACTCTCCAAAGCAGCCATTTTCTCCAGGGGAACTGGTCATCTGGAGATCAATCGTAACAGCGGGAGATCTCCAGGTCCCATCTGGAGATTGGCAACCCTAGGGGAAAGTCAGCAAGGGGTTGAAGAGAATGGTGTGATGGCTGCTGGGCCAAGATTGGCAACAATAGTTCCCCGGGAGCAAATGGCTGGTTTGGAGGGTGGAGTCTATGGCGCTGTAGCTGTCTGAGGTCCCCCTCTCCGGGCTCCACTCCTCAAATCTCCAGGAATTTCCATACCTTAAGCTGGCAACTTTATCTCCTCCCCTCTCAGCAGCCTCTTTCTAGGCAAAATTCTGTCTTTCTCATTAGCGGGGGAGCAAAGCAGCTTACTTCAGTCTTTTTAGCTTTGCGATCTGTACAGCAATGCTATGAGGTAGGTTAGGCAGAAAGTCTGTGGCTGGTCCGAAATCACCCAGGCAGCTTCCATAGGGATGCTCCTGCTG
>NW_015169844.1:115409-157329 GCF_001447785.1 Gekko japonicus | reverse complement strand
TATCCTCTCCCCCGTATGATCCGCACAACTACCCTATGAGGTATGTTAAGGTTGAAAGTGTGTGAATGGTCCATAATCCCCCAGGCAGCTTTTAAAACATGAACCTGGGACCTGCACACCATCCTCTGAAGCGCTCTCTGTGGCAGTAATGGGGTGACTGCTGGCACCTTTTCCTATCATTTTTTGCCTTGTGGTATTCTACTTGTGGTGTGATCTGTCTTCTTTGTGATGTGGCATGGTTGTGTTATTGGGTTTGTTTCTTTTGAAGGAGAAGTGATGTGTTGTGAGTGAGGACATATTTTACCTCAGAATACAGTAGGTTCCATATGCAACTGGCAATTCCAACTGCCTTGTGGGGGGGGGAGTTTGAGGTGTGGAATGGAGTGAAGTCCAATCAGCTTCCATATGCAAAAGACCTTGAAACGCCGGGCGGGACTGCACAAAGCAGCCAGTCAACCCAGCCAGCATCTTCTGACTGACAGTTCTTGCGGCCAAACACTAAAGGTGTGCATTTTGGAACGTTGGGGCCCACTATGGCTTTATATATAAGGGAGCGATGGGGAGCTGATGTTGTGAGAAAGTGGTTTGTTCATGGATGCTACAAGACTTGAGCACAGGGTCTACTAAATTACAGGTTATTCTCTCAAGTACCAAAATATATCCTGTATGCTGGACTGGAGGGCCTGAAGATATGCCAGTAATTACAGGGGTGTTATTTGGTATGAGAGAGAGTAAGGCAGCAATGTTTTCCCCCACTTTGCTGTGAGGTTGGGCTTTTAGGGCTGTCAGCACTCAGCTGTCAAGCAGTGGGGATCCTAGAATGTCACTTTGTTGTCACACCAGAGATGTGAGGTCATTTCCAGGTATTTGGTGGAAGTGACATCATGCCAAACATGCAACACCACTTTTAAAAACATTTTTCCCCTGCCAGCCCTCAGCAGGCTAGTAGGCAACAGAGAGGGAGGCTGGGAGTGCAAGTGTTAGCCCCACTACAGGAAGGAGTGTTGACATTAGGATCAGGAAACTGGCTAGGGAAGCAGTTGGACCATTGGACCATTGAATGGCAGGAGTACTAAAGGAGGATAGGGCTGCAGTGGCTCAAGCGGTTAAGATGCTGAACTGCAGACCAGAAGGTCGGTAGTTCAGCAGTTCGAGACCCGAGTGCCACATGACGGAGTGAGCTCCCATCTCTGGTCCCAGCTCCTGACAACCTAGCAGTTCGAAAGCAAGAAACCGCAAGTAGATAAATAGGTACCGCTTTGGTGGGAAGGTGACAGCGTTCCGTGTGCCTTGGCGTCTAGTCATGCTGTCCACATGACCACAGAAATGTCTTTAGACAGCCCTGGCTTCGAAACAGAGATGAGCACTGCATCCCTAGAGTCAGATTCGACTGGATTTCGAGCAAGAGAAACCTTTACCTAAAGGGGGATAAGGCAATTGCTGAGAAGCTCAATGAATTCTTCTAATTGGTTTTCACTGCTGAAGATATAAGGAAAATACCTGTTCCTGAATGCATGTTTTCACGAGGGGAAGATGGAGAGCTTAGGCAAATAGTGGTGAAAAGGGAGGAAGTTCTACAACTTATAGACAAATTAACAAATCATCAGGACCACATGGTAGCCATCCTAGTTTTTTAAAGAACTCGTGTGAAATTGCTGATCTTCTAACTAAGATATGAGGACTACCAGGACAATGTAACTCCCATTTTTAAAAAAGGATACCGGGGGGTGGGGGGGAAATTACTGGCCGGTTAGCTTAACATCTGTTCCAGGTAAATTGATAAAGATAAAATTGTCATGTATATAGAAGGACAAGCCCTGTTGATAAAAACCTACATGGCTTCTGCAAAGGTAAGTCCTGTCTCACTAACCTTTTAGAATTCTTTGAAAATGTCAGTGAATGTGTGGACAGGAATGAGCAATGAGCAAGTAGACATTGTTTATTTGGATTTCTGGAAGGCTTCTGACAAAGCACCACACCAAAGACTCCTGAGCAGACTTCAGAGTCATGGGATAAGAGGATAAGTTTTCTTATGGATTGGAAATTGGCTAAATAACAGGAAGCAGAGAGCAGGAATAAACAGTAAGTTCTTGCAATGGAGGGGTGTGAGCAGCAGGGTCTTCCAGGGACCTGTACTAGGACTGGTGCTTTTCAAGTTGATCATAAATGATCTGGAGTTAGGGGTGAGTAGTGAGGTGGCCAGGTTTGCAGATGACACCAAATACCGAACACCATAATACAAGAACCTGGAGTCATCTACTGAAGTTGAAAGGTTGAAGATTCGGGACATAACAAAAGTATTTCTTCATGTAGCCTATAGTTAATTTGTGGAACTCACTGCCACAGGATGTGGTCATGGCTGCCAACCTGGAGAGCCAGTTTGGTGTAGTGGTTAAGTGTGCGGACTCTAATCTGGGAGAACCGGGTTTGATTCCCCACTCCTCCACTTGCACCTGCTGATGTGACCTTGGGTCAGTCACAAACTCTGGCACAGCTGTCCTTGAAAAAGAGCAGTTTGTGTCAGAGCTCTCTCAGCCCCACCCACCTCACAGGGTGTCTGTTGTGGGGAGGGGAAGGGAAAGGAGTTTGTAAGCCGCTCTGAGACTCCAAGTGAAGGGCGGGGTATAAATCCAATCTCTTCTTCTTCTTCTTCTTCTTTAAAAGGGGAATGGACAAATTCATGGAGGACTGGGCTATTAAAGGGCTAGTAATCATGGACTCCTTCCAGTAC
Source organism: Gekko japonicus (assembly GCF_001447785.1). Classification (NCBI taxonomy): domain Eukaryota; kingdom Metazoa; phylum Chordata; class Lepidosauria; order Squamata; family Gekkonidae; genus Gekko; species Gekko japonicus. Next base: position 154,598 of record NW_015169844.1, on the reverse strand, counting down.
CAGAGGTAGTATGCCTCTTTAAATCAATTGCTGGAGAGCACAGATTTCCTGTTTGTGGGGTTCCTAGAGGTAGCTTGTTGGCCACTGTGTGAACAGAATGCTGGACTAGGTGGGTCTTTGTTCTGATCCAACATAGGTCTTCTTATGTTTTTATGAAAACTGAATGCAGTCTACAATTCATTTTGAGATCTATTCCACTGCACTGATGGCAGCACATCCATGTGGACCTTCTCCATTGTTAATTCAGTGTCTGCAGTAGAAGTATTGAGGTCCCACATTTGTCTAAAATTTGATAATTTTCCATTTTTGACACCCAAGGACATGGACAAGGTACTTGCCACAACCAGTCCTCTTGTGCCATGTCCATTTTGGCTTGTGTGACCAAGTGGGGAGAAATTGATGGGACTGGAAGCTGGAAGGCCTCTTTTGAAAGCAACTTCTTTGATTCCTGTGATCTGAGGAATAACAGCCCTGTTTCAAATCATTCTTTTCCAGCCCAAGTGATCGCAATGGTGAGCAGTTTCAAGGGCTCTTGAATGAAACAAATAATCTTGATTCATGTCACTCAGATTTCAGGGCCAGTCTAGGGATCACTTCTGAAACTACCTTTATCACTTAGCTTATTATTTTTGCTGGAAGAGGGAGAGAGTAAGTGGAAAAAGTAACTTTGTTGCAAGCATCTCCCAAGAGATCAGGATTTTATTTGGGAGTAGTCTTAGGCTTTAGGATGTATATTGTCACCTTGCTTATTTAATATATATGCAGAGAACATCATGCGAAATGCTGGCCTGGATGAATCATAAACGGGAATTAAGATTGCTGAGAAAAAGATCAACAACCTAATGGCAGAAAGTGAAGAGGACCTTAAGACCCTAACCTTTCCTACACCCCAAAAAATCAAGTACTTTCTGGATATTTGCACTTTGAATCCATGATTTCGCCGATCTGGACAGCCATCTCTCGCAATTAGGTCATCTGAACATCCTTCTCACAATTTTTTTTTACAACCTTCCATCGTTGTGCACATGAACAATTCTGCACTGAATAAATTCAATGTATAAACGTTCAAGTGCACATATAGACTCCAGCGTTCAGTTGTATGTCACTGATTAATTTTGTTTGCTGTTGGGGGGGGGTTGTGTGTGGGGGGGGGGGGCTGCAAGAACAAGGGAGGATAGTGAGTCCCAGTGTGAGTAGTGATTCGGCCATGTGTATATATGCATGCACAAAGCCAGTTTTTTAAAAAAAAAACAAAAAACCCAAGACGTGCCGCCCAAGCTATTTGAATGGTGCTCGGAGCCTCGTTACACGATGTATGCAGTTCAGGGAGGGATGTGTGGGCATCTGAACCCGAAAAAAATATTCCTGATCAAATCTACAGCGGGAACAAATAGCGGTAAGCTTGCTGTGTGACTACACCTTTAGCCTCAGGACTTCTTTCAGAGGTCAGGAAAAACCAGTGGATAAGAGCACAGTTCTTCAGCTCTAGCTAAAAGGCAAAGTGTGCCCCTTCCTGGAACAGAAGGGTTTGAAGGCTGTGTCAAAATGCTTCTAATTTTGTAACTCAGTTTGGGAAATTTGGTTGAAAACAAGTCATACATTTTCTAAATACATACAGGGATGTTTTCCTAGTAGGTTCTGCTATACTTGAAAAGTATATCTATATAAATAGGCATTATTAAAGTTCAATGCTCTTATTACAGTTTTTAAAGTTAATGGGAGATATGTTAAATACCAAAAGTTTCAGAATTCCAAGGATGGACTAACTTTTTGAGCCTTATAAATGAACAAGTGGGGGACCTGCAATTTCCTATTTTCTTTCCCTGGCCCATAGCTTCTCTCCTTTTCCTGCTTCCTTCTCTCCTTCTCACCCATCAGCCAACCTTTCTTTATCTACCCCCATTTTTAGATTTCCTTTCCTTCCCTGGAAGGTTCTGTCCCAGTTATGTGGTGCTGGATGAGACAGGCCCAGTTACTCAGGGGGGAACCTGCAAGGACTTGCACAGGTACTTCATGTTCCCACATGTTCCCTCAAGAGCACTACGATTGGGGAGTCTCTACCTCCTGGAAATTCCAGGCCCCCGAGACGTTACGTTTGCCCAAACTAGGGCCAGGGCATTTTTGGTGGCGGCTCCTACCTGGTAGAATGAGCTCTCGGAGGAGATCCGGGCCCTGCGGGACCTTATACAGTTCCGCAGGGCCTGCAAGATGGAGCTCTTCCACCAGGCTTTTGAGTAGAAGCTGCCGCCGCCACTATTCCACCACCGTGGTACTGTTCCATCATCTACCCCTATTATGGGGGGGGGTATGTGTCACCTGGCAGAAGTGGGGAGAACATTACCACTGGAGCCCTCACTATTTAATAAAGCTGGCCGTCGTTTTGGGATTACTGTCCATCTTGGGGATTTATATACAGGATAATAGAGCACCTTAAATACTGTTATGAATTTTATTTTGGATATGTAATATTGTTTTATTGTATTTTATCTATTTAATCCGGCATTGTATTTTATCTATTTAATCCGGCATTAGCCGCTTGTTAGCCGCCCTGAGCCGCTATAACCCTTCTTTCCCTCTTTCTGGCGCCCCCCATATCCTCACTTTTCCCTGCCTCCTTCTCTCTTTCACACTCACCAATAAATCTACCATTTATCTGCCCCCCATCTTTAGCTATATTTATTTCCTTCATTTATCCCACCTTTCTCCACAATGGGAATCTAATGCAGTTTATATCATTGTCCTCTCCTCCATTTATCCTCACAACAACCCTGTGAGGTAGGTTAGGCTGAGAGCGTGTGACTGGTCCAAAGTTACCCACAGCAGAGGTTCCACAGCAGAGTGGAGATTTAGTCTTTCATTTACCAGATCCTAGTCTGAAATTCTAACCATCACACCACACTGGCTTTCATGGGATTGCTCCTGCTGTTGAACAGCTGCAAGCACCCGGGCTTGGGTGTGCAATGCAAGTCTCATGGTAGCACGTTGCCCAGTTGTTGCTGCCAGGCCTGGTCCCAATATGACATCACTCAAAAGCCAAAAACATCCCTGGTAAGGGTCCTGACCAGTGTTCCCTCTCAGGTGAGTTAGTGTGAGCTAGCTCACAGTTTTTTAGCCTCCAGCTCACACATTTTTGTTTTAGCTCAGGAAGGAGGGCTCCAGAAGCAAACTAATTGATGCAGTAGCCAAATCGCTCGCTCACAACTTTAATGCCAGTAGCTCACAAAGTAGAATTTTTGCTCACAAGACTCCACAGCTTAGAGGGAGCATTGGTCCTGACTCTTCTCTGTGCCTTTGCCTGACAGAAGCTAAGGCTTGAAAGCTGACAGTATTGTTGTGGTTGCCTAACAATGGCCAGGCTATTGTCTCACCTCATTTCCTTGTAGAGCTATAGTTGATGCAGTTTATACAAATCAGGGAAACTTCACAGGAGCCATTAACTAATTTTTCAAAAGACTATCAAGTAGACAATTCAAAGAATATTTAGAGAACTGCCCAGTTCATTTCTTTTCTAAGTTACAACATGACAGAGAATTAAGCATGTTTAACAGCAGAATTTTTTTTGAAGAAAATTGACTTCAAAGGGTGCTGCTCTGTCTAGGATTGCACCATAGAAATATCTTTGTGCTCAGTTGAGATCCTAGCGTATATTATTCAGTGGCACCATTTCAGTAAACAAATTTGAGTTTGCTGTTGTTTGGCATACCAACATTTTGGGTTGCTATTTTCTTTTGTAACAGAAATGACAGTTTAATAAAATACTCTATCCTTATGAACTCAGCTCTTAAAATGTAAATATTTAAACAGCAAAACAAATAATTTGTTCATCTAATTAACTTTTACATTTAAGCATCTGAAATAAAAGCTAGAATAAAACATGATTATTTGACCATTCTTTGCATTGGTACAGTCATAAATCAAGGTGATAATAAGGCAATGTTTGATCACTGTTATAATGAATTTTTATGGCTAGTTTTACAACACTGAAGAAATGTGATCACAAGTAATGTTTCAATTTCAACCAAGCCAAAGGAAATGAGAGATAACTGGTTTTAATTCATAGTGAGTATAAAGACTGAATATTTCCTTTGCACTCTATTCTGATGTTGTTTTGCTAGATTAGGTTTTTTGTTCCTGGTAAACCATGAACATTGGTTTGCTTTATTGCGATTTCAAATTTATTTCATGAATTACACTGGAAGATCAGTACAATAGACCATTGTTTTTATCATATATTAAAAGTACAATGCTCAAGACTCTAATTAGTACTTCTTGTTTCTAAACAACAAAGTCTCAGAACGCGACTCTTAGGGGCACTAAAAGGACCAGAAGAAAGGAGAAGAGAAGAGATTGGATTTATACCCCGCTCTTCACTTGGTGTCTCAGAGCCTCTTACAAACTCCTTTCCCTTCCCCTCCCCACAACAGACACCCTGTGAGGTGGGTGGGGCTGACAGAAACTGCTCTTTTTCAAGGACAGCTGTGCCAGAGCTTGTGACTGACCCAAGGTCACATCAGCAGGTGCAAGTGGAGGAGTGGGGAATCAAACCTGGTTCTCCCAGATTAGAGTCCGCACACTTAACCACTACACCAAACTGGCAAAAGGACACCAATCCAAAACTTCCTGTGCTATGAGTTCAGACGATTATACAAACAATGGCAACTTTTTGTTATTTAAGCCACTGATTTTACTGAAAATGCCACTTTAACTACTTTTTAATTCAATGACCCTCCTGATGAATGTATTATTAATCTTCATCTCATAAAGCACATCTGTCTTGTTCGTTAACCACACATTGTCTGAGGAGCTGTTATATATAATCTATGGCTGGAAACATTAATGTGCAGTGACTTTTGCTTCATACAGTTAAAAAGACCCAGGTGTGGACTTCCGGTCGACAGAACAGCAATGGCAGACACTCTCCCCACAACGGGGAAGGGCGATCTGCACACCAGCGGCCTGGAGGGGTACCACCTCAAGTGACACCCCCGAGGAGCCTTTGCGATAGGGTCCAGGCCAGGGGGCTTTTGAGGGGTAGCCTCTTTGATGGCATAATGCCAGAGAATTGAGGCTACCCTCCGCCCCGACGGTCCAGTCGCTGAGTGGCCTTCGGGCACAAGCTGACCGGGACAAGTGCCGGAAATCGAGCGGAATGGCGTAAAACCGATCGTGGTCAGAGAAACTGACTGACAATGAACGTGAGTTCTGAATAAAATGGAGTAGTTTGCAAAGCGATTCCCCCCCCGCTGTTGAAAAAAGAGATTGCAAAGAGGAACGCCTCTTATGCGAATGAGCGGCTAACGGACACAAAGGGGGAGAGGGGAGGAAATAAACCGAAAGTGGGTTGAGAGACTTATCTGAATTGCAAAGTGTTTGGCAAGTTTTCCAAGGTGCATGGAAGCGGCAGAAACTGTAAACAAAACGGGAAAGATGGCAGCCCAGCAGAGAAAGTTTAAAACAAAGCTGGGCAGTCAGAGTCCGAAACCGGAAGAGGGAGCAGATGTCCTCAAACTCCTGGCGGATATGCTCAAGCGGATATGCTCAAGATGGAACAACTCGATGGTATTAACCAGCAACTGACCGTGATGAATAAAACTTTGCAGCACAGCAGCTTCAGCTGAACAAAACAGAGAAAAAAGTGGAGCAGGCAAACGAGAAAATTAAAGAGACAGACACCACAAGAAGAAGTTGAAGAAAAGATTGGGAGATGTGGAAACGAAGCAAAATTGCCAAGAGAATCGAGTTTTGCAGCTACAGATGGAAAAAGCTAATATGATTCTCAGGTTTCAGGGGGTTCCTGAAACGGATCGGGAAGACCTGAAGAGGGTGCTCAGTGAGATCATCGCTCCATTGGTAGGCTTAACAGTGGATGAACTTATAAACGAAATGGAGTCAGCCTATAGGGCATACTCCAATTACATTAAAAAAAATACCCTACCTGAAGAAATAGTGGTCAGGTTTTCAAGAAGACAAACCAGAGATGCTATTTTAAAAGCAGCATCAGCAACCCCACTGAAAATGGGAAATGTAATCATCAAAATCTTAAAGGACATTCCATTTGAAATTAGACAAAAGAGAAAAAACTACAAGGACTTAATTTCTTTCCTTCAAACTAATGGGATATCGTACAGATGAGCGGTTCCGGAGGGTGTCATCTTTAAGATCAACGATAGAAGAGAGAAGATAGACTCCACTTTTAAAGCTAAAGAGTTTTTGAGACGGCAGCTGGGGACAGACGAAGAGTCCAAAAAGGAAGAAACGAAGTCTAGTGACTCTGCTACCTCTGGAACAGAGGAGGACTCTGCAGCAGAAAAGGGTGCAGGACCTGCCAGAGTGGTATACGATTTCAGAGACAGAAAGCCAAAGTAAAAGCAGAAGGACTTGGAAAATGGCCTTTTGAAGCGAAGAATAAGAAGATGATCAGAGATTTCTCTCATAACAACTAATAAAATAACAAACAAATAGTGAACTGTTATAAGCAAGAACTCTTCAAGTATATTGTGATATTAATACTTATAGTACTAACAATTTTACTAACAGTGAAAAGATCTCCTCCTCTTGGGGTTTTAGTTTAGTGTGGTTTGCTTTCTTTTATCCTTAGTTGTAGTCCCTTCCCTAATATTTCTTTGTAGTTTGTAGTATTTGCAAAATAAAAAATATCCCTACGGGGATTTAAAAAAAAAAGACCCAGGGGGGCTGGTACACACAAGCACTAAAAAAAAAGACCCAGGTGTGCTGGTACATAGAAGCACATGTACCCCTAACATCAGTGCATAGTAAAGGTAGAAAAAGATATGGCATTCAAATTTATTGGAGTATTCACAAATTAAATAAAATGAGGATTAATCTTTTGTTTATGAGCCTTAAGAGCAATGGTCACAATTATCCATTGTAGGCCAAATTAGAATACAAAGATTAGATAGCCACTGTCCTTTTCACAGATCTGCTTCTCTGACTTTTGTCTGTTTCCTTCTTCTCCTCCAGTCCTGAGGTCCCCTTCATGAGAAGACTTAAACAAGCACGCTTCCTGTTGCTTCTGATAACAATTCAAGATCAAAACCACTTTAAAGTAAACACAGTGATGTACCTTCTGAAAAATTCTAATTATGTTTCACTGCAATTCACCTTTTAAATCTGAACTAATTAGTATCTTGAAGCGAAAACCAGTGACAATGATTTAGTGTGTCAGTTTGTGAGACATATAGCTTTAAGGGACGATTTGCCGGAAATTAGGCATGCAACTCCAATTAATGTGAGAAAACAAGTTAAGAATCTGATTCCCCTAGCATATTGCCAAAAACATATTTTAATATTCAGTAAATTAATAATCATATATAGTGACAGGTCAGAATCTTCCCCAGTGTGATTCTTCACATGAAAGTAGTGAAATGTAGAAGATTAATTTCCCTCAAGTACTGTTCCGTTATCTAAATATACAGCTTTACACTGCCTGCAAAACTACTGAACCTGAGTACTGAAAGTATATCAATTTAAATCCCTGCCAACTGGTTCAGTGGCAAAGCTGTACCATTTGGATAATATCATAGTACATTGATCAACATACAGAATAATCCGTTATTCTAAATCCTATGGGAGCGAGACAAAAATTCAAAGCCTAGTGTGATGCCAATAACTGGAGATAAGAACACTAAAGATTTGCAGAGAGTGGCACATTTGCTAGGAAACACTGACTCGCAGGTAAGTACAGAAATGAAAACCTCAGAGCACATAAACCATGGATTCCAATGTCTCTACACTAATGTGCAGAGTATGGGAAACAAACAGGAGGAACTTGAAGTCCTAATACAGGAAGTGGACTATGACCTAAAAGGTATTACTGAAATTTGGTGGAATGACACCCACAGTTGGAATTTTAGGACTGAGGAGAACAAGTTGTTTAAAAGGCTTAGACAAATAAGGAAGGGGCGAGGAGTAGCATTATATGTAAAGAAGGTATATACTTGTGAAAAAATACCTGAATCTGAGCATGGAAGTTCAGTTGAGGGTGTCTGGATAAAAATAAAAGGAGTAAGAAATAATGGTGATATTATGGTGGGGGTCTGCTGTAGACCACCAAGCCAAGCAAAGGACTTGGATGAGATACTCCTAGAACAGATTATAAAGTTCTCAAAGAACACTATGGGACATAGTGTTCATGGGAGATTTCAGTTACCTGGATATCTGTTGGAAGTCCAACTCTGCTAAAAATGAAAGGTCCAATAAATTCCTAACTTGTCTTGCTGACAACTTCATTTCCCAGAAAGTGGAAACAAGGGGATCTGCTATCTTGGACTTGATTCTCACCAACAGGGAAAAACTGGTTGATGAAGTGAAAGTAGTGAGCACCCTGGGTAGTATTCACCATGTAATTTTGGAGTTTACATTCTTGGGGAAGGGAAAAGCTGTATGTTGTCAGACACAGGTTGGACTTCAGGAAAATAAATTTTAACTAACTTAAAGTTATGCTGTGTAGAATCCCATAGTCAGACATACTTAAGGAGAAGGGAGTTCAAGAGTAGGGTTGCCAAGTCACTTACTGCTAATAGCGAGGGAGAGTTGGTCCCTGCCCAGGACATTTGCACGCACGCCACAATGACATCACTTGGAAGTGACATCATCACATTGGGCATGTTGCTGGCTGACGCTCTAGCAATCAGCCTGGTAACTTTATGGTACCATAGAGTTTTGAGGTTGATTGCTAGAGCATCAGCCACCAACGTGCCCGGCACAATGATGTCACCTCCAAGTGATGTCATCATGCCGGGCACGTCAGCTCGAACTGGGCACTTTGGGGGTGGGTTTCCCCCTGCCAGCCTTTTCCAGACTGGTGGATTGGGGACCCTTTTAGTGGGGGAACCTCCAACCTCCTGGGGGACCTGGCAGCCATATTCAGGAGGGAGCATCACAAATGATTCCTATGAGAAGAAAAAAGGGGAGGTGCCTAAAGAAGCCAAGGTGGCTCCATAAACAGTTTTTAAAGATTTGAGAAATAAAAAAGATTCATTTAGGAAATGGAAGGAGGGCCTTTTAACCAAGGTTGAATATAAACAAATAACCAGTGCTTGTAGAGAGAGTGTTAGAAAAGCTAAAGCTCAGTATGAGCTTAGGCTAGCAAGAAATGCTAAAAATAACCAAAAAAGGGTTCTTTTGTTATGTTCAAAGTAAGAAAAAGAGCAAGGACATGGTAGGTCCATTGCAGGGACAGGAAAGTGAAATTGTAACAGGTGATGAAGTGAGGGCAGAACTGCTCAATTCCTACTTTTCCCCAGTCTTCACTTGTGACAGAAATGGTGCTCAGCATGGCAAAAAGAGAACACACAATGAGGGAAGGGAGTTGCAGCCTAGGATCGGCATAGGGGTAGTACATAAACACGTAGTTTCTTTAAGTGAAACTAAGTTCTCAGGGCCAGATGAATTGCATCCAAGGGTACTAAAAGAATTTGTGGATGTAATTTCTGAGCCTCTGTCCATTATTTCTGAGAATTTTTGGAGAAAGGTTGAGGTGCCAGAAGATTGGAAGCAGGCAAATGTTGTCCCCATCATCAAGAAGAGGGGAAAGGAGGATCCAGGTAAGTACCAACTCAGCAGCTTGACATCTATACCTGGAAAAGTTTTAGAACAAATCATCAAACAGTCGGTCCCTGAGCAATTAATTTATAGAAAAGATGGCTGTGATTACTAAGAGCCAGCATGTGTTTCTCAAGAACAAGTCATGTCAGACTAACCTTATCTCTTTTTTCAAGAAAGTTACTACCTGATGGATCAGGGGAATGCTGTAGACATAGTTCATCTTGATTTCAGTAAGGCTTTTGATAAGGTTCCACATAATATTCTTGTTGACAAGTTGGTAACATGTGGTTTGGATCTTATTACTGTTAGGTGGATCTGTAACTAGTTGACAAATCGCATCCAAAGAATGCTTGTTAATCGTTCCTCATCCTTTTGGAGAGGAGTGACAAGTGGAGTTCCTCAGGGATCTGTCCTGGGACCTGTTTTGTTCAACATCTTTATAAATGATTTGGATGGAATAGAGGGAATGCTTATTAAATTTGCAAATGATATTAAATTGGGAGAAATAACAAATATAGTAGAAGACAGAGTCAGGATACAGGATGATCTTGACAGTCTGGAAAACTGAGCTAAAACAAATAAAATGAATTTTAACAGGAATAAATGTAAAGTTCTGGAAAAATCAAATGCATAATTATAGGATGGGGACTTGTTCTGGCAATAGTATATGCGAAAGGGATCTAGGGGTCTTAGTAGACCATACACTGAACATGAGTCGGCAGTGTGATGCGGTAGCTAGAAAGGCAAATGTACTTTTGGGCTGCATCAGCAGAAGTATAGTATACAAATCATGCAAAGTGATGGTATCACTTTACTCTGCTCTGGTTAGACCTCACCTAGAGTATTATGTTCAGTTTTGGGCACCACAATTTAAGAAGGATATAGACAAGCTGGAATGTGTCCAGAGGAGGGCAATGAAGATGGTGAGGGGTCTGGAGACCAAGTCCTGTGAGGAAAGGCTGAAGGAGCTGGGTATGTTTAGCCTGGATTGGAGATGACTAGGCACAAGGACAGTGATGGGCTTGTGACAGACTTTGCCAGAGAATCTTGAGGTGATCCAATAAAGAACTCACATTGTGTGTAATCAACAGAGTCTGCAACAGGCCTGGTGGTAAATAGTCCATTCACTCCTCCACATGCAGCTGCTGGGTGACCATGGGTCAGCCACAGTTTTTGCAGAGCTGTTATCTCGAGCAGTTCTCTGAGTGGTATGTCAGCCCCACCTACCTCACAGGGTGACTTTTGTGAGGAGAGGAAGGGAAGGATATTGTAAGCTGCTCTGAGACTCCGGGTGAAGACCAGGGTATAAATCCAACCACCACCACCACCCCCTCCTCCTCCTCTTCTTCACCATGTGATAGTGACAACACACTTGCATATTCCATAAGGCACAGTTCTTAGCTATCTACAGAGGCACTCCTGTGATGACAGTTATTCAGCCTGACATCACTAGGTTGTGCCCCATAACGTGATGTTTGCTTGGCATCCACCAAGATGAGGACCTTCTTTGTGGTGGCCCTGTCCTAGTGGAACCAGCTGTCAGATGGTATGTGTGCCCTGCAAGACTTGTCTAAGTTCTGCAGGGCCTGCAAAGCAGAGCTCTTCTATGTAGCTTTTCATTAGTTGGGTCTGTTTATGTGGGCTGCCTTTTAGTTTTATTTGTATTATGTTTTTAGTTGGTATCTGTTAATATTTTAGCTGTTGTTAGCCACCTCAAGACCACTTGATGGCAAGAGGTGGCATATAAATCTAATAATAGTAACAACAACAACAACAACAACACTGGCTCTGCCTGGCATTGAGATCCTGTGGACCTGGTAATTGCCACATGCCATTTACAGGCTGTTAGTTATATAGAGTATCTTTGCATAAAAGTCACAACTGCAAATTTATTCAAATGTGGTACATCATTAGAATTTGACTAACACAGCTAAAGTTGAACAATATTTAAGAAACACATTTCAAATTTCCATTGAAAGCAAACTTAACAGTGCCTAGCTTTGGTTGGATTGTGCCTAAACCCACAACAACATTACTGGCTCCTAGTATTGTCTTCACTACAATTCTTTTGTTACCAAATTCTGCATCACAACCTTTTAAATTCCTGATAAGACACTCTATTTAGTTTACAATACTTAATATATACCTGTTTTCTATATGTGAAAAAGATATTTCAGATAATTTGATTTGAAGAACTGAAAATTCCTTATTGTAAATAGAGTCTGAAATTCTATATTTTGTTCCATATGATATCATAGCTCCAACTGGAAAACCATCCATTTTTTACTGGTATGTTTGTACAGTCAGCAGTTTTACCACTTTATAAGAACTGAATCTATCACTGGGTACATTTACTCCAGTATCCCAGTAATATGTCCTTCATGCCTCTAACCAACATTTCACTTTAATTAGAAATTAGGGATGGGCACAAACTGAACAACGAAGCAAACTGTGTCACAAATTTTGCCCTGTTTGTGGTTCATGAACAGACTGTGACAGGTCTACCATCATGAACCTAAAGCTCATTCCGTCACACAGCACTCTGTCACACGGCACTAGGGTCTTAAACTGCTGAACTGCAGACCATCTTAACCTTTGAGCCACCGCAGCCCCATGAACTTTAAAAGCAGTTTGTGGAGGTTTGTGTTAGTTCATGAATGGAGCAGAAAGCAGGGGTTTAAAGTGACTCTGAGTCCCATTAAAAGCCTGCTTTCTATTCCCTGCAAAAGCTGCAGAAACAGCTGAGTGGCCGGGCTGTTTCAGGCTGGGGACTGCAGCAGACAGCCCGAAAAACAGCTGAGCAGCTGGTTTCAGGCTGTCTTGTGCAGTCCCTTTAAACTTTAAAGACAGCCCAAAACAGCTGAGCGGCAGACAGCAAGTTTAAAGGGACTGCACAACAGCCCAAAACAGCTGAGCAGTGGGGAGCAAGCTGCTCTCCATAACTGACCTTTTTTTTAGCTTTCTGCAAATCCCATTTAAACCTCCTGGTTCAGTTCATGGTTCAGTTTATTGTTCAGCCACAAACCACAAACTGAACCGCATTTTCTTGGTTCATGCACATCCTTTTTAAAAACAATTCTCCCTCAGAAAACATTGCCCTCAGAAAACAATGCCTATGAAACAGCACTTCTACTGTATGTTTCCCCATTATTGCATACCATTACATTAGTATCTTTATATAGCACAATTGAACTATTAAAACTATAGACCATAACAATACTGACAAAGAATTTATCATCGAATTACGTTAACGTTCAAAGTAAGCTATAAGAAAATGTAGAAAGACTGCGATGACTGAAATATCAGGTTAGGAACAAGTGGGATGTATTCTGTTTAGCATCTTGGAATGTTATAGCAAAGTAATACACTTAAAATGCATCAGAAGAGTGAAATGAAAGAACTGGGAAGAGAAATTAAATAAAATACAAAACAATGAACATGAAAGGTGATGTAGCTTAGAACTCAGGAAAGTAGTGTACCTTAGTAACTAGACTACTAAGGATAATGGTGACAGTGATCTATTAGAAGAATATCAAGGCCATGTATATGTTTTTAAAAACAGAGACTTACCTTTCACAAGCTCTGACAGTCCATGCAGCAATTATCCATAAGGAGATACTAAAAACCAAAAGTACAGTTCCTGGACATATTGTCATTAGAGTCTTCATAACAAAACGAGTATTGAAGTTTATCTTATTTAGTGCTCCAATGCTTCTGGATGAGGCATCAGTGAAAAGTTTGCTATGCAAAAGCATAACTCTGGCAATAAGATATAGTCTTAAGAACATGGGTATGGATAAAATAATATCCACATCAGCTATTGCCGTAGATGGGGTATAGGAGAAGGCAAGCCGGGCTGTCCATGTGAATGTATAGTTGCCAGGGATAGGATGTATAGCACACACCAAAATTTCCAAGCAGATAAAGAAAATGCGCTCATAAGTCATGGCTATTCTCCAGTCATCAGCTCCATTGTCCACCATAAACAACTGCAAAAGCAATGCAGAAGGACAATATTAGTGAAATATCAGCAGGACTTTTTACACACAACAAAGTATCAGTAGTACTTAAAAATGTAAAATTTAAAATAGTAAACACAGTATGTGTTTTCAAATGTTATGTAAGCTGCAGTTTAGGAGTCCAGCTGTCATAATTTGAAATGAAAGTGAAATATGTATTGTTGGACTTCTTTAGCCAAATGAAGTTTCATACATCACTTGCTCATGTTAACAACCTCTTTCAGTGTTAATTACTGATTTAAACCTTATTCTCACTAAGGTATGGACACTAGGCAATGGTGAACACATGAAACTGCCTTATACTGAATCAGGCCATTGATCCCTCAAAATCAGTATTGTCTACTCAGACTGGCAGTGGCTCTCCAGGGTCTCAGGCAAAGATCTTTCACATCACCTACCACCAGATCTTTTAACTGGAAATACTAGGGATTGAACCTAGAACCTTTTGCATGCCAAGCAGATGGTCTACCATTGAGCTCTCCCCAAATGAATAATGGCAATAAGTATTGAAATCATAGGGTTAAGAACATAAGAACTTAAGAGATGCCAATGTTGGATCAGGCCAAAGGCCCATCCAGTCCAACACTCTGTATCACACAGTGGCCAGAAATACCAGTGCCATCAGGAAGTCCACCAGTGGGGCCAGGACATTAGAAGCCCTCCCACTGTTGACCCCCCCCCCAAGCACCAAGATGACAGAGCATCACTTGCCCCAGAGTCCCTATCTATACCTTGTGGCTAATAGCCACTGATGGGTTGGATTTAAACAAATCATGGAGGACAGGAAGACACTAGATTGAAATTTTCATTCAGAGATTTCACACTATTTCAGCCTGAGCTGAACAATGACTTGAGATTTTTATTTTATTATGTCATTTTTGCAAAATCTCGTTCTCTCCACCCTGGTTCTCATGGCTTTCCACAAACCATGCAAAATTGAATTAAGAGGGCTTTTCTATACAGGCAATAGACTTGCTCTGTACTAAATGATTCACAAAGTTACTTAAAAAAATTATTAGGGACTGTGTATAACTTGTTAAAACTAGTATCCTAAAATGGAATCTTGTATCATTTAGGCTGAGGACAGACTGGCAGTATGAAGCATGAGGGAGGCAGGGCAAAAAGACGCAGACCAAGTTGTGCTGGGGATTCCGGCCGCACTGCACCTACTGATGCGGGAGCATACCAGGAAGGAGGTGCATAAGAGTGTTCGCACTGTTGGCCTGCCCCTGGTGGAGGCGTGGCTGTAAGCAGCTTTTTTTTCACTCCAACGACATGCACCTATTTCTCGAGCAACCTGTTCAAACATCTCCCTGTTCCTGTGGGTCTGACGCAAGGCCTCCTGCACTGGCTGCACACCCCACACTGCCAGGAGGTCCAAGGTCTCCACCCTTTTCCAGGACGCTCCTCGCATGCCTGCCATTTTGCCAGTCTGTCTCCCAGGAGGCTGCCTGCTGGGAGCTTTAACTCTGTGAGCCGTGGGCAGTTGTGCGCTCCAGCGCATATTGCGCATGGGTGCTTATGCACATCTCTGCTGCCAGATCAGCCAGTTCACATTATCAGTGTGGCTTGTTTGTGGCTTTTAGCGTGCACACTTCCGGGAAGTGGGATCAATGTGCCCTCTAGGGTTTCCTACGGCTTTCACCTGGTACTTTTTTAACTTGGTAGGGAATCATCATAGGATGGGCTGAGTACGGCTGGGGAACTCCTGACAGCTGTGGCTGTGTGAACCAGCCCCTTTAATCCATTTGTGAAACATTCCTGTATCAGGCCAAACTGCCAGTCTGAACTCAGCCTTCATGTGTCATGTTAATACTTATGCTTTGCTTCAGTTCTGTTTTTATACGTCCGGTTGTTTCTACAACCTATTATTGTTTATTGGTTTCTACAACTTATTGCATTGTTTATTGAATGTTACAGCCATCAATTGTATTGACTCACTCTGTTTAATCCACCTTGAGTCCAAGTGAGAAAATGGGACTATAAATAATGTAAATAAATAAAATAAGTAGCTTGACACAACTGATGAATACTGCGTATTTTTGTTGATTAGACTAGAATTTTGTGTAATTACATTTCATTCTGTAATTCATGCATTTCATGAGCCACTGAAACTGCCGTTTGTTTTTTATACAAAATACTGCATGGTGAGAATGCACTCTTTACATCTGAAGAAGTGAGTTTTAGTCTATGAAAGTTAATGATGGAATAAACTTTGCTTAAGGTACAAAATACTCCTTTTGATTTTAGCTTGTGGGGTGTGAGTGACTCCACACATACTTTTATCTGACTTCAGCACACATACTTTTATCTGAAATAAACTTGTGCTCTTTTCCAGCTTCTTAGAAACCAATTCATGATTGAAATTTGAAACTTCAAGTAGACATATGTGATTGAACCACTTCATGTTGACTGGTTATGACTTGTTTGAAAGCATCCCCATGTCAAGAATTTCCCAATAAAGCATCCTCTCTGATTTGTCCCTATTTTGTTTTGGGATGGGGGGTAGAAATTTAGCGATATTTTTTTTACAGTATCTTGACTAATGTGAGTACGATAGTTGTAATTGTTAACACTTTAGCCCTTTTCTACAGGACTCAAGTAGCAAAAACTTAGTATGTATGCTTGTAATTGCACACACCCAAACAATAAGGTCATGTACACTGTGTAACCTACCATAACCTGCCTTAGGATATATGCATATAGTTGCACACACATGAACAATTAGGCCATATGCACTATATAAGCTACCATTCTAATTATCTGTGGATGGCAAGGCTCATTTTGAACAGACAGCACATTCCAAAATAAATTAGTTCTGGGTATAGCAGGCAGACAAAAAGCTTCTGTAATGCATAATAATTATGAAGAAGAAAAAGAAGAAGAAGAAGAAGAAGAAGAAGAAGAAGAAGAAGAGGAGGAGGAGGAGGAGGAGGAGGAGGAGGAGATTGGATTTATACCCCGCCCTTCACTACCCACATCTGGGAAGCGTAGCACTCCCGGGGCTCAACCGAGGCTTCCAGCCGAAACTGTGTGGCAAAAAACTAGTACCTTGGAGGTACTAGTTTCCGGAAACTGTGGGGCAAGGGCGGGCGTCTGATCGCGTTTCCAGAGGCATCCGGCGCCCGCCCATGTCCCCTTGCAAATAAGGTGTTTTTGTTTTGTCCAAGTCTCTGTGGATGCGCATGCGCACTCAACGGAGCATGCGCATTTGTCATGTACACAAAAATAAAAACAGTTTGCCGCGGTGCGCGCTTCTTCGTTGCGCGCCGGCTTGTCCTGTGATCGGCACCTCTCCCTTGCCATGGAACCTCCACGGTACCTCCACAGGACCTCCACAGGAGGTCTGATCGCGTAACTGCGCAGTAGTTTGCCCCAGGGCAAACAGCCACGCTTCTCCTCTGCAGTTTCCTGCCCGTGTGACCGGGGCCTCAGAGTGGCTTACAAACTCCTTTCCCTTCCCCTCCCCACAACAGACACCCTGTGAGGTAGGCAGGGCTGAGAGAGCTCTTGACAGAAACTGTTCTTTTTCAAGAACAGCTGTGCCAGAGCTACGGCTTGCCCAAGGTCATCCAGCCAGGTGCAAGTGGAGGAGTGGGGAATCAAACCCGGTTCTCCCAGATTACAGTCCACGCACTTAACCACTACACCAAACTGGCTCTCTGAGGAGTGTTCCTTCGTGTAAAAAAGGGGTATTTTAAGGAAACAGGAAAGCAGTTCATAGCCCCATATTGTTGATGTAAATACAAGTGCCCCTTGCAATTGACTGCCAGAAGAAGGCTCAGATTTGGAACAGGTTTGGATTGGTTTGGTCTGGAGAATAGTTCCATAATATAAGTATATCAAACAGAAATACAAATCATTCTGTTACACTACAGTTAACAAAGTGTGTTAAATTTTCAGCGTCCTAAAAATGTAAATATTTGCTTATACATTGTATATACTGGTGGTTCGCTGTGACTTTTGTTGAACAATCGCAATAATCAAAGTAGGCATATAACTGCAAACTTATTATCACACTGAGCAAATGCATAGATTTCTTTCCTTTTATTTTGTACATGTATAACATGAAGTAGTGCTTTTCTTTGTCAGAACAAAGTGAGGGTGACTAGGGTCAAATGCCTGCCTGGAAGCCATTGGACTTGGGACACATCACCTTAGAATCACTTGCAGGGCACATAGTCCACAACTGCTCAGTAGCTCTTGGCATATGCCCAGAATTTGGGCGTGAAAGCATGTTCTGATTGTAAATCAGAGAGAGCCCTAGGCCATCAAGACATGTGTTATAGCCAGGCAAATTCTATAGATCTATTATATATTCTTTAGGAGTGAAGGAAATCTTTTAATCCTTAGACTGCTCTGTAATGCCAGTTAGCAGCACAGGACTAAAAGGATATTTCCAGTGCAAAGCAGTGCACTGGCAACCTAACTGCACTGGCTGCCTATTGAATTCTGGATCAATTTCAAGGTGCTGGTGCTTACCTTTAAAGTCCTATACAGCCTATGGCCAGCATACCTTCGAGATCGCCTCTCCCCTTATGAGCCCCATAGGACATTGAGGTCCACAAATCAACATATCCTGGCAGTCCCAGGGACATCCATCTAGCCTCGACCAAGGCCAGGGCTTTCTCGGCCCTGGCCCCTACTTGGTGGAATGAGCTCCCATGTGAGATCAGGGCCCTGCAGGATTTAGTACAGTTCTGCAGGGCCTGCAAGACAGAGCTCTTCCATTGGGCTTTTGGTTGTGGCAGTGGACATCCCTCCCTTTTCCTGGCCAACCCCCCACCAGTAGCCTGGTTCTAATTCGACATCAGGGCACCACTGCTATATTCAAATTAATGACTGACATCTGGACAAGTTACTTTACATGGTATTTTATGATTTTATGTTGTTTTAATCTGTTATTAAATTATTGTTTAACGATACTGATGTAAACTGCCCTGAGCCCATTCGCGGGGGGGGGGTTGTTATATAAATCAAATAAATATAAATAAATACATAATTTTCTTTCTTTCTTTCTTTCTTTCTTTCTTTCTTTCTTTCTTTCTTTCTTTCTTTCTTTCTTTCTTTCTTTCTCAAATTTCTACCCCACCTTCCCAGCCAAGGCCAGCTCAGGGCGGCTTACATAAAATTAGATAAGTAAATTACATTAAAACAGAAATTACAATTAAAACAATTCTAAAATCATATAATACATCTGATGTAGTAAACTGCTAATTTGATGATGGTGACCTTTATTCAATGCTCCTAGATCTTCCTTTTGGTTGTCCTTCAGGTGGTTGGCCCAGGCATTTGATGGACATTCTAGGGGGGCAGGGCTCTTTATCTTTCCACTGTTAGTTGTTGATGGTGATTGACGATGGTGGCGGTGGCTCCCAAAAGCCTGGTGGAAGAGCTCTGTTTTACAGGTCCTGTGGAACAGTAAGAGGTCCTGCAGGGTCTGATCTCTTCTGGGAGTTTGTTCCACCAGAACAGAGCTGCCACTGAGAATGCCCTGGCTGTAGACAGCCTGGCCTCCTTGAGGCCCAGGAGGGCCAGTCGGTTCTGAGCCCTCAATTGCAGTGCTCTCTGGGGAGCACGCGAGGAAAGGCCGTCCCTCAGGTATGTAGGCCCCTGACCATAAAGGGCTTTAAAAGCTAAAAACAGAACCTTGAAATGAATCTGGTATGCTATCGGCAACCAGTGCAATGCCTTTAGCACAGGCTGGATGTGCTCCCATATAGAGAGTCCCATCAAAAGCCTGGCCACATCATTTCTACCAGCTGCAGCTTCTGGATTTGAGACAAGGGCAGCCCCATCTAGAGGGGATCACAGTAGTCCAATCTCAAGGTGACCATGGCATGGATCACTGTTGCCAAGTCGTTGCGTTCGAGGAAGGGAACCAATAGCCTGATCTGCCGAAGATGGCAGAAGGCTGATTTGGCAGTGGCTGCTACCTGGGCCTCCTCCATAGTTAAGGAGGCATTCAGGAGCACTCCCTAACTCCTAACCTCTAGTGCTTGCACTAGTGGTGCCCCATCAAAGGTCGGGAGTGGGATCCCTCCCCTCGGACCACCCCGACTCAGGCACAGGACTTCTGTCTTCATCAGATTAAGTTTCAGTCGGCTCAGCCTAAGCCAACCAGACACAACTTGTAATGCCTAGTCCAGATCTTCCGGTTTGGAGTCAGACTGGCTGCCCCAACAGCAGATAGAGCTGGGTGTCATCTGCATACTGGTGACATCCCAGCCCATGCTTCCGGGAAATCTGGGCAAGGGGGCACATGTAGATATTAAAGAGTATCAGGAACAGCACTGCCCCTTGATGCACTCCATAGTCCAGTGGGTGCCTTTGGGATAGCAGTTCCCCCAGTGCCACCCTTTGTCCCCAACCTTGGAGAAAGGAGCCATTGCAAGGCTAGCCCCTGAATTCCAGTGTTGGTAAGGCAGTGGGTCAGTAGCTGATGGTCTACCATGTCGAACACTGTTGACAGGTCCAACAACAACAGCACCACCATCCTGCCTCGATCCAGCAACACAAGCACAAGTAACTTGAGTTGAAATAAATGAGCTTGCAGCAGTACCTGTTATATGTATAGATATAAGGACATAACAGCATAAATGAGAATGAGCAATGCTAGCATAAGTAAACCAATCACTTTAATTAATACTTCTGAGGTTGCTCAAATAAAAACATTACCAGCAAATTAAAATGAAGCTAGCTGCCTGTCCTAGAATTTAATATCTGTTCAGGCCTTCATTTCTTACATGGTGCTCATGTAGATTTTTTTGTCACTGAAAAGTCAGGGACAAAGGTTTAGAACCATTCTCCTGACATCTAGTTTTCTATGTTCAGGGACTTTTTTTTTGAAAGTAGGAATATCCAGTCCTGTGAGCAGTCTGAAATGGTATAGCCCAGGCCCCAGACACAGACTGGCCATAGGATTTGTGGGCTCCAAGTAGTGGATGGTGATCTTCTGGGATTACAACTGATCTCCAGACAACAGAGATCAGTTCACCTGGAGAAAATGGCTGCTTTGGAGGATGGTGGACTCTCTGGCATTAGACCCCATTGAAGTCTCTCCCCTCCCCAAACCCCACCTCCTTCAGGCTCTTCTCCCAGATCTCCAGGTATTTCCCAACCCAAAGCTGGCAGCCATAATTGGCCACATTAAGGTTTAGTTTTAAAAGCTGCATGGAAATAAATTAGCCAAGTTCACATAACAGACATTAAAATTTAATCTTAATCTTTTGAGCAAAAAAGAAGTTGTTTAATGGCTCAGCAAAGAAAATGATTTGGAAAATATCTTTAGCATCTCAGTACAGGATATGAATCATGAGGACATAATCATTTATATTTATAAGGATAGGAATGTCATCATTTTCATTAGAAGGTCAGATAAAGCACACACATTCTCTCTTCTAGTTTTAATATAATGTCTTATGTACCATCATAGTAACAATTTGCATAAGCAAGATCAATTATTCAGAATTAATAGAATATAATTATAATTTTAAAATATCATGTACTCACCATGCATCAACAAAGTGGGCTTTCGCCAATGAAAACTTATTTGTACCACAATAAATTTAGTAGCTGAAAGAGTCTTTGCTGCAGCATGACTAAAAAGGCATCCTCTCTGGAATTCAGTTTTATGAGTGTCCACTCAATAACACCGATTAGAATCAATACAATACACATAACTACACACTGAAAGACTAGGGGGAAATCTGCTCTTGTATCACTCCTGGCTACAGGCTTAGAGTGTGTTTTAAGTGATAACTTATCTGTGTTGAACAATTTTGAGCATGTTCCTTTAGTGCTAAAGATACCAAAGAAGGACAAGAAGAAAAAAAACATGCCTTGGAAGGCACCAGATTATATTTATTTTGTAAGGTTTAATGAAATAAGGGGATGGGGACATCTAATGTTTGCCTAATGAGGTAGCACTGCACAGCCTTATGGTAGCTGAATTAACAAATCGAATCTTAGAAGGTACTGAGCTATTTCCATCTAAAATGATAGAAAATGAAAGCCTGGAAAGGATTATAGCATTTGACTCTGTAGGCAAATGCTGATATAGTTGCAATGTTTTACAGCTATCTTCGACAACCATTTTTTAAATCTAATCTGAACTGTCATATTGTATCTTGTGATTTACATAGCATTCTCACAACAGTTTATGGTGGAAAGGTTGGTTTCCTGGAGAGAGTGTTGGATCTGAACTTGCATGCACTAGGTTTCAACCCTAGGTTTCTTCTATGCACTTACTAAGTAGCCCTCCACAAGCCATTCAATCTCACAGCTTTGGTTACCTATCTATAAAATGGGAATGTAAGTTATGGTAGTGACACAGTTAAAATGATAATGCTTATTGTCTTTGATCTAGATAAGTGTAAGCAGAATGTTTCTAACTTAATGGATCTTCACTGCTTCCTCCTCAAGCTGCAACCTTCTGTACATCTCAAAACTAAATCATTCCCAAGGACTGTGGAACCCATAAGAATGGCAAAGGAAGTGTTGTGTTTCTGATCGAGAGGACGCTGTAGTTGAAAGGAGGAACTGATTAAATTCAGTCTCCAATCTTACACAACATAAATTGTTCTCACAAGGGTGGGGGGAGAGGGGCAATTTGTTCTTTTCTAAAGGAGATCCTCTGTATTGTTGATACCTGTAACAATACTTTTAAAATAATGGTACTCATACCATGATGCCTTAAAAGGTACTCAAGGGATTTCTATGAGAAATTGACAATATGCAATCTTCCACTAAAATCTTCCCAAAGACTGGAAGGTAACCAATGTAACTCCAATTTTTTAAAAAGGCTCCAGGGGAGATCTGGGAAATTACAGGCCCGTCACTATAATGTCGATACTGGTTAAGTTGGTGGAATCCATTATTAAAGATAGAATTAATAGGTACATTGATGAACAAATTCTATTGAGGAAGAATTAGCATGGACTCTGTAAGGGAAGATCTTGTCTCACTAACCTTTTAGAGTTTTTTGAGGGGGTGAACAAACATGTGAACAAGGGTGACCCAGTAGATGTTGTTTCCAAAAGCTTTTGATAAAGTTTCTCATCAGAGGCTCTTAAGTAAACTCAACAGTCATGGGATAAGAGGACAAGTCCTCTTGTGGATTAAAAACTGGTTAATTAACAGGAAACAGAGAGTGAGTATAAATGGGCAGTTTTCACAGCGGAAGCAGTGGGATACCACAGGGCTCAGTACTAGGTTCGGTACGTTTTTACTTGTTCATTAATGATTTGGAGTTGGGAGTAAGCAGAGAAGTGACTAAATTTGTGGATGACACCAAGTTGTTCAAGACGGTGAGAACCTGGGAGGACTGTGATGTGCTCCAGAGGCTCTCTCAAGGCTGGGCAAGTAGGCATCAAGATGGCAAATGAGCAAGTGCAAAGGAATGCACATTGGAACCAAAATTCCTAATGTAAATCAGCCAGTATCATAATGCCTCTGTATAAATCTATGGTGGAGCCTCATTTGTATTACTGTGTACACTTCTGGTCACTGCACCTCAAAAAAGTGCATCTAAAATGATTAAGGGGGTGGAACACTTTCCCTATGAAGAAAGGTTAGAGAGGTTAGACAGGCCTTCCTGTCTTCTGCCGTCCTTTGAAGTTTGCTCAATTTCATGTTGGTTGCATCTAACCATCTCATCCTTTGCCATCCCCGTCTTCTTTTACCTTCAATCTTTAGCTTGGAGAAATGACTGAGGGGTGACAAGTATAGACAGCTTCAAGAGAGGACTGTATAAACATATGAAGCAGAGGTCCGTCAGTGGCTATTAGCCACAAGGTATAGATGGAACACTTGGTCTGGGGCAGTGATTCTTGGTGCTTGGGAGCAACAGTGGGATGGCCTCTAGAGTTCTGGCCCCACTGGTTGACCTCCTGATGGCACCTGTGTTTTGGCCACTGTGTGACACAGAGTTTTGGACTGGATGGGCCATTGGCCTGATCCAACATGGCTTCTCTTATGTTCTTATGTTCAAAAATAGTTTGCCCATAACTATACTTTAATTTCTATATGTTTTAATCTCAATTTATATTGCAATAACATACTCCTGGCTACAGGCTTAGAGTGTGTTTTAAGTGATAACTTATCTGTGTTGAACAATTTTGAGCATGTTCCTTTAGTGCTAAAGATACCAAAGAAGGACAAGAAGAAAAAAAACATGCCTTGGAAGGCACCAGATTATATTTATTTTGTAAGGTTTAATGAAATAAGGGGATGGGGACATCTAATGTTTGCCTAATGAGGTAGCACTGCACAGCCTTATGGTAGCTGAATTAACAAATTGAATCTTAGAAGGTACTGAGCTATTTCCATCTAAAATGATAGAAAATGAAAGCCTGGAAAGGATTATAGCATTTGACTCTGTAGGCAAATGCTGATATAGTTGCAATGTTTTACAGCTATCTTCGACAACCATTTTTTAAATCTAATCTGAACTGTCATATTGTATCTTGTGATTTACATAGCATTCTCACAACAGTTTATGGTGGAAAGGTTGGTTTCCTGGAGAGAGTGTTGGATCTGAACTTGCATGCACTAGGTTTCAACCCTAGGTTTCTTCTATGCACTTACTAAGTAGCCCTCCACAAGCCATTCAATCTCACAGCTTTGGTTACCTATCTATAAAATGGGAATGTAAGTTATGGTAGTGACACAGTTAAAATGATAATGCTTATTGTCTTTGATCTAGATAAGTGTAAGCAGAATGTTTCTAACTTAATGGATCTTCACTGCTTCCTCCTCAAGCTGCAACCTTCTGTACATCTCAAAACTAAATCATTCCCAAGGACTGTGGAACCCATAAGAATGGCAAAGGAAGTGTTGTGTTTCTGATCGAGCGGACGCTGTAGTTGAAAGGAGGAACTGATTAAATTCAGTCTCCAATCTTACACAACATAAATTGTTCTCACAAGGGTGGGGGGAGAGGGGCAATTTGTTCTTTTCTAAAGGAGATCCTCTGTATTGTTGATACCTGTAACAATACTTTTAAAATAATGGTACTCATACCATGATGCCTTAAAAGGTACTCAAGGGATTTCTATGAGAAATTGACAATATGCAATCTTCCACTAAAATCTTCCCAAAGACTGGAAGGTAACCAATGTAACTCCAATTTTTTAAAAAGGCTCCAGGGGAGATCTGGGAAATTACAGGCCCGTCACTATAATGTCGATACTGGTTAAGTTGGTGGAATCCATTATTAAAGATAGAATTAATAGGTACATTGATGAACAAATTCTATTGAGGAAGAATTAGCATGGACTCTGTAAGGGAAGATCTTGTCTCACTAACCTTTTAGAGTTTTTTGAGGGGGTGAACAAACATGTGAACAAGGGTGACCCAGTAGATGTTGTTTCCAAAAGCTTTTGATAAAGTTTCTCATCAGAGGCTCTTAAGTAAACTCAACAGTCATGGGATAAGAGGACAAGTCCTCTTGTGGATTAAAAACTGGTTAATTAACAGGAAACAGAGAGTGAGTATAAATGGGCAGTTTTCACAGCGGAAGCAGTGGGATACCACAGGGCTCAGTACTAGGTTCGGTACGTTTTTACTTGTTCATTAATGATTTGGAGTTGGGAGTAAGCAGAGAAGTGACTAAATTTGTGGATGACACCAAGTTGTTCAAGACGGTGAGAACCTGGGAGGACTGTGATGTGCTCCAGAGGCTCTCTCAAGGCTGGGCAAGTAGGCATCAAGATGGCAAATGAGCAAGTGCAAAGGAATGCACATTGGAACCAAAATTCCTAATGTAAATCAGCCAGTATCATAATGCCTCTGTATAAATCTATGGTGGAGCCTCATTTGTATTACTGTGTACACTTCTGGTCACTGCACCTCAAAAAAGTGCATCTAAAATGATTAAGGGGGTGGAACACTTTCCCTATGAAGAAAGGTTAGAGAGGTTAGACAGGCCTTCCTGTCTTCTGCCGTCCTTTGAAGTTTGCTCAATTTCATGTTGGTTGCATCTAACCATCTCATCCTTTGCCATCCCCGTCTTCTTTTACCTTCAATCTTTAGCTTGGAGAAATGACTGAGGGGTGACAAGTATAGACAGCTTCAAGAGAGGACTGTATAAACATATGAAGCAGAGGTCCGTCAGTGGCTATTAGCCACAAGGTATAGATGGAACACTTGGTCTGGGGCAGTGATTCTTGGTGCTTGGGAGCAACAGTGGGATGGCCTCTAGAGTTCTGGCCCCACTGGTTGACCTCCTGATGGCACCTGTGTTTTGGCCACTGTGTGACACAGAGTTTTGGACTGGATGGGCCATTGGCCTGATCCAACATGGCTTCTCTTATGTTCTTATGTTCAAAAATAGTTTGCCCATAACTATACTTTAATTTCTATATGTTTTAATCTCAATTTATATAGCAATAACATTATTATTATTATTATTATTATTATGCATAAATCTATATGTAGGTTTCAAATGTGAGAACATATTATAAAATACATTTTATATGAATTGAACAACTAACATGCTGTAAATGATTCTCTACACAAAACATTCTATTGTTGATGAAAGCAGTCTAACCATCCACAAGTATGTATTATTATTATTATTATTATTATGCATAAACTCATATGTAGGTTTCAAATGTGAGAACATATTATAAAATACATTTTATATGAATTGAACAACTAACATGCTGTAAATGATTCTCTACACAAAACATTCTATTGTTGATGAAAGCAGTCTAACCATCCACAAGTATGAGCTTATAGAAACATGCAAGAAATGTTAAAGCATCCAGGAATAAGAGTCATATACACAAAAAAATAAAGATGCAAAAAATAAAGTTTACACTTTACACATTATAAATCCAGTATAAAAAATGAATGATGATGTTTTGTGCCCTTTGATAAAGTGCAGTTCATCACAGCTCAATTATTTCCAGAAATGCAATTAACTATATTTGATAGTAGACAACATTTTTCAATGTAATTTCAGCCATTTGCCAAGTGCCTCTGCCCTCAAATCTAATTATTGCTGTCAATACAGAATAATACTGGTTGCTGTTTTTCATATTGGGAAGGCTAAAATGCATCATTTGTAAGTATGTGTTCAACCTGTGATTCTGAATGAAAATCGAGTGAAGTTGCTGTGAACTCTTTGACATCCTAAAGCCCTGCTCAAATTTCTTTCCTGTTTGTAACTGGACACTGTCAGTATTCTCCATTTTCTGTCTTGAACTGTAGTATAATATTAATGTGTAGCATTCAACACTATTAGTTAGCTTCAGGTTCAACCCATCCAGTGTAGCTCAAAAAGATAAGGGCAAAAATGTCCTTAGATGCTGAATGTCCTTCACCACATGTCTATGCAGCAGCAGCAGTCAACTACTGGTGGTAAATCAAGTTACAAGCTAAAGTATCAATAATTCTGCTTTTATAACTGCACTGGGAATTGCAGTAATTACAACTTGTTCAGTCTGCTGTCTTTGAACCTGACAAAAATTAAGGATAGTTCACACCAAACATTCTGTTCTCTGTGCAAGTAGTCCAACTGTCCACGAGTATGCGTTTAAATGAACAAGCACAGCACACTAACTAGCTGATCAGCACAAAGAAATTTCAGTGGTATATCTTCTAGCTCCCACAGAAAATGGCTGCTTCTGAAGGTGGAGTCTGTGGTGAAGTCTGCTGATGTCCCACCTCTCTCTAAACCCCTCCCCCCGACTCCCCCCCCCCCCCCCCCCCCAGGAATTCCCCAACTCAGAGCTGGCAAGCCCATTGAGAACCGAAGTGCTATACTTATACCACTTGTATTCTTGTTTTATTCAATCTATCATACTAGTTAAGTTACATTTCTAATGCTCCCTTCTCCCAGTCTTAAACTATAAAATGGTATGGAGACCACTCCTTTCATGGCATGGCTCAGACAGAATGACAAACCATGGTTTGTTGCTTTGTGAATAATCCTGGGGGAATCCACAGGCTCCCTTTCTTCTACTCTTGGTTTTCCTCAACCCCTCACACATGGATCAATAATTAGACTTTTACTTTCATGACAAGTCACAGTGTATGGTGATTTACTTTATTCAACCTGGGATTTTAATCCACAGTTTCATCAGTATGAACCATGCAACAGTGGGAGGGCTTCTAGTGTCCTGGCCCCACTGCTGGACCTCCTGATGGCACCTGGTATATTTGGCCACTGTGTGACAGAGTGTTGGACTAGATGGGCCATTGGGCTGATCCAATGTTGGTTTCTCTTATGTTCTTATGCCTATGCCTTTTACAATACAATTTACATTTTGGAGATGGCTCAGTGTTCATATTCCTATTTGGATTTAAAACTACTATGTGCTTTAAAATCTATGAGCTACTACTATTAAAGTTTTAAAAATAAAACATTCAACATTGTACACTATTTATGTTGCATATATCTTAAAAGACATGTAATGATTTCAGTTCATTTGGGATTGTAACTGAAATACTCAGGATTTATGCTTACAATAATTTGGGGGAATTTAGCCAGGTAAATTTTTAAAATACAGCTACATTTGTTTAACCAGCCCACCAAATATATCATGTTATTTTGATGAACCTGTGAATAAAGGGCTAGGTGAAATTCATGCTTTACAATTTAAATCATTTATTTATTTTAGTATTAATAACATTACACGTAACATGTAATCTAATGTCTCATGTTTCAACATTTGAAGCCTTATGTAAGGTGAGCAAGCAGAGAAAGAAGGTATTATTCTCCATTAATTTAGTGATTTGAAGTAAACCCATTGAAGGACATTGTGTGGGTGCCCCTTCCATTTATCAATTGTAAGGTGCTACCAATAGTGTATTGTCTGGGAAGAGAACAGCACAATTCCAGGTGGCATACATATCTGCCAATTTCTCTTGTGTTGATACTATGTTTGTTTAGTCCCCCTACCCCTGCATTTGTTCTTTCAAAGTAAGGATTTCTCATCAAACAAGGAAATAACACTAATTTAAAGAGGTATCTGCTGTTTAGTTACAGATTATTTTATAAATAGCTATAACTCTGTTCACCAACTACTGCCCTGAACCAGGAAAACTGCACTTGCAACAGAGTAGTTCCGTCATATGTGTGTTGTGAATCCAGGTTTTAAAGCCCTGTTTTGAACTGTAAACTGTCTTCTGATCCATTCATGACAGTGATTGTTTTCCTATGTTCCTGTTCACTTATGTACACATACTGCTTATTTTTCTCTCTTTGTATTGTCTTGCAGTGGGCACCATGCCAGATCTTTCCATTTCCCCTGACTCACATGACTTCAGATTGTTCCCAGTTGCAGAGGCTCTCTTCTCTCAGACACTGAGCAGATATACTAATAGCTTACTCGCTCTGCATTCAATTTAAGTTAAATTAGCAGAGACCAGCAAGAAAGAGTGTTCATTTCTGAATGTAAAACTTAGGCACACTAGTGACAGGAGTTAAAAATTATTATGTTCAGAGTAATATTTCGAAAAGAAAAAAATTTGACATGGGTTGTCATTAACTATAAAAACAGGAGTCCCCTCCTGTTTGGAAAACCATTGCTGTCCTCAACCAAAAGCCTGGCAGAACATCTCTGCCTTACAGGCCCTGTGGAATTACATTAAGTCCCACAGGGCCCTGGTGGTATTTGGTAGAGAGTTCCACCAGGCTGAAGCCGGGACCGAGAAAGCCCTGGCTTTGGTTGAAGACAACTGGATATCTTTGGGGCCAGGGATCACCAGTAAGTTGTTTTCAGTGGAGTGTAATGCTCTCCTGGGGACACACCAGAGGAGGTGATCACAAAGATATGTGGGTCCCAGACTGCTCAAGGCCTTAAAGGTCAATACCAAAACCTTGAACCTGACTTAGTACTCCACTGGGAGCCAGCATAGCTGGCACAGCACAGGTTGTATATGTGTCATCCATGGCATTCCCGTCAGGACTTGCACCACCACATTCTGGATGAGTTGGAGTTTTCAGGTCAGTCTCAAGGGCAGGCCAGCACAGAGTGAGTTACAGTAGTCTAGCCTGGAGGTGACTATCGCATGGATTACTGTGGCTAGGTCAAGGCACGACAGGAAAGCGGCTAATTGCTGTGCTTAGAGTAGGTGGAGAAACACCAGCCTGGCTATATTCGTGACCAGGGCCTCCATAGTTAAGGAGGCATTCAGGACCATGCCCAAACTCTTGATGGACTGTGCCGGTGTTAATGGGGTCCTATCAAGAGTGGGAAGTCTGCACCCCAATCCTGAGGGGGGGGCAGCCATAGAACCTCCATCTTTGTTGGATTCAGTCTCAGCTTACTCTTTTTTAACTATCAAACCATGGCCTCCAAGCTCATGGCCGAATTTTGTGGGGCAGTATCTGGGTGGCCATCCAATACCAGGTATCACTGGGTGTTGTCAGCATACTGATGCTACCAGACCACAGGCTCAAAGCATTGGTTCAGAGAAATCTGAAGGCTCAGGTAATGAAATATGGAGCCACGTGTCATCCGCATATTGATGACATCCTATCCCAAAGTTCCAGACAATCTCATTCACCATCCTCATATAAATATTGAAAAGCATGGGTGACAAAAGGAATCCATTCAGTATTTTACAAGGCAGACCTCAACCCATTGACTCTGCTCTTTTGGCAGAAATTCTTTGGGTCTTGTTAAACAAAAAAAAAAGAGAGACCAAAACCAATTTGGAGCTACTCCTCTAACACCAACTCCATATTCCAACCAATGAATAAGGGGGGAGTTGCCAGCTGTATCAAACACCACTGCCAGATCTAACCATACCAACAGGGATGATTGCATCCTATCTACTTTTAAAAGATCATAATCTGCTATACAACCAAAACCATCTCAGTTCCAAACCCAGACCTGAAACAAGATTGAAATGGACCAATGTGTCATCCAGGAATCCTGGAGCTGGGGTGGCCTTCCCCCAAAACAGCAAATTGCAGACTGGCCTGTAATTGGCTACTTCATCTTTAGCCAACGAATGTTGTTAGTGTTGAGATCTAATAACTGCTTCCTTCAAAGGTCTAGGGAAAACCCCTTAGTCAATGAGGCATTAACAATTGTAAATGTTAATGTTCCAATACCTTCTCCTGGCAAGATTTTAAAAGCCAGGATGGGCATAGTTCCAGAGCACAGATGGCAGTTCTCACTCCTCAGCATCCATCAGCAAAACCAGTCTGAATCTGTCAACAGAAAAAAGACATGCAGTTGCATCTGAACCCTCAGCTTGGCTCCCAAGTAGGAATGGATGAGTGAGATTTTATCAGCAAAGAACCTTGCAAAACCATCACAGATAATGATTTCTTACATGATCAATAGCTAGGTCAGGCCTAGGTGTTTTCAAGTCATGAACCACTTTGCACAGCTGAGCTGGGTAAGATTTAGCTGACTCAATGGTGGTAGAGAAAAACACTTTGCCACCATAGCTGCCACCTCATAAGCCTACAAATGGGCTTTATACAGTACTCTGATTCATCCCAAGTCTTCTGTCAGCAGTATTCTAGTTATCTCCCAGTCTACTTAATATCCCACAATTCCCTTGTAAACCATGAAGTGAGGCTACCAGAGTGTGGAAGAGGATGTCAAGGAACAACCTCGTCTATGGCCCCAGGCTGGCCATCAATCAATGTAGCTAAAAGAATCTCCAAAGAATCATTGGGTAAGATTTCAAAATGCCCCCAGAGCCACCTAGAATCCAATAGGATCCATCAGTCTCTGAGGATGGACAATCCTAAAAGGTCCACCAGCTTTGCATCTCCAAGCACTGAGTAGATCACCAGCAAGCTGCTTGGTACAGAAAAGAAGGTCTAGTTTTTCTACGAGTTTGGCCCATCACAACCTCAGACAGTCCTATGGTTTTCATGGTGGCCACAAAGTCCTGAGCTTGGGCCTAACAAGGCAGCCATTGCAGGTATATTGAAATTTCCAGGAACAATCATCCTTGGAATCCTCAGTATCAAATCCACCTCTAGCAGTTCAGTTGACCTAATAAGCTAGCTGGATCATA
The DNA here is from genome assembly GCF_001447785.1 of Gekko japonicus. Classification (NCBI taxonomy): domain Eukaryota; kingdom Metazoa; phylum Chordata; class Lepidosauria; order Squamata; family Gekkonidae; genus Gekko; species Gekko japonicus. The sequence continues at coordinate 123,018 of NW_015169844.1, read as the reverse complement.
AACCAAGATGATCCCTAATCCATCCCTGGTACCCAATGCAAGCTACATACAATCAAAGCTGGCCTCTCTCAGCACCAGGAATCTACTGACAGAGAAAAGAACTACAATTTTCTTCCCCATCCTGCAGTTCAAGGTTGATGAAGGACTTTAACCCCATCTTAGACCAATTGTGCCAGACTTACAATATTGGATTCATCCAACCAAGTTTCAGTCAAGTAGGCCAAATACACATGTTTTTCATACAAAAGACCAGATATTACAGAGATGTTATTTTTCAGAGACCTGGTATTGCACAACATCAATGACAAAATGGAACCACATAAGAGAATCTCTGCACCACACTCCCCCGATGGGAAAGCAATTGGACATTGAATGATACCATCAATACGTGTTGTTTCTTGCATATCACTAAAATATTAAAACATATTGATGCTGTAATCTAGTTTACTTGTTTAGGCATGGCAATAACAACAAAGTAATATTTACTTCTACTGAATTGCTTTGAAAGATATCCACTTCCTATACATGCTTTAGGCCATCCATTTGAGGAGGAAAGGCAGTATGGTATAGCACAGTTTCATCAGATCTAAGCTAAGCAGGGTCAGCACTTGGATGGTATACGACCAAGGAAGACTATGCAAAGAAAGGCAATAGAAAACCACCTCTGTTACTCATTTACATTGAAAGCCCCTTGCTTGGTTTTCCATAAGTCAGTTATAACTTGACAGCACCAGTTTGGTGTAGTGGTTAAGCGCACAGACTCTAATCTGGGAGAACCAGGTTTGATTCCCCACTCCTCCACTTACAGCTGCTGGATGACCTTGGGCAAGCCATAGTTCTGTCAGAGCTGTTCTTGAAAGAGCAGTTTCTGTTTTCTGTGCTGGAGGCCATGTTGACCTGACTCGTCCCATCTTCACACAATTTGTACTGTAGCCCTCCCACCCCCTTCCTCCTGCCCCAGTTTCTCCCCAAATTCCCGAGGCTGTGGCCAATCGCTGCCATGGCTGGAGAGAATGTGATGGGGAACGGAGGAGGAGGACCGCAATGAAATGCGGCTTAGCTGCCAAACTAATCCTCTGCCCCCCTTGTTCCATTAACAACCCACCCCACTCCTGTTCCTGTCAGCCTCCCCCCGCCTGGCTTCCATAACCACCCTTTAAAAATCATGCCGGGAAACTCCCCACACACACACACCATGCAAATGCTGTGCTGTGTGGTCCGCGTCCCTTTCATTGCCACGAAAGTTCGATATAACGACACCATATTTTTGAAAAAAAGAAAAAAAGAGGGGTGGGCTACTGGGCGTGGAGAAAGGGTGGAGGAGGGAAGGTGGGAGGGCAACATTCACTTTGAGGCAAAAGGAAAATCCGGGAATTCGAGGATCGCTCTGATGCGGGGCGAATAGGTGCAAACTCCGGGGCAAAACCAGGCTCCGAATCAAATCGTGTGAAACTGACAAGATGCACTGGAGATAACAAAGGGTTGACCGCGGGCCAAAGGCTCGTGAGAAATCACCCAAATATTCTCACTGGTCTTCCTACCACAGACCATTTATTTAGAGAATTTTAATGATATTTCTCTGAAACCTGACTCAAACTGTTTTACAATGATAATAAAAACAATATACAATTAAAAACATAAAAAACCAAAAACTTACAAGCAGATCTAATGGCAAAAACACCGGTGCTGAATATGCATGACTGATTTAATGAACCATTAGAGCCATCACTAATACAACAACTAAGCCAGGAACCAAACAACAACTGAGCCCGCTGCCTGGGTGCTGGTAGGTCATCACCCCCCCATGCAAAAAATGTGGCCGTAGTTAGGTATAAAGTTGTATGTGAACCGCTCAGAGACCCTTCGGGGTCAGAGCAGTATATCACCAAGTTGTAGTCATACTCATAAAACCTTTACAAAATTACAGTACTTTTCTGTAAATGCAAAGCAATAAACCAATGTAGCAACACTAGATGAAAATTAGTGATGTGGCTAAAGCAATACAGTATGAAGTAATGCAGCTTATATTGCATGTTCACAGTCAGAAGACTAATTTCTCTCACTTTAACTTGAACACAATGACACTGAATGCCATACAGTTTAATATTTGCTAAGCCTATACAGATAAATAATCAAATGTGCCTCAACTGTTAAGCATCCTTCATACCTAAGGCATACTTCAAAGGGTATGGTTTGCATTCCCAGGTACCTGCAGCCATATGTTCATAAAACATTTAAAAAAATAAAATTCTGTCATTCTAATCAAATATTGTATTATCACAGAAAACACTGCCTGCATATCTTGTACTGCACATCATTAGCATTATTCTGGCTATATTTTGTTTGGAAGAAGTCAGATGAAGTTTTCAAATGGATGGGCTATTAACTTTTCCATGCTCAAAAAAACCTATTACTTCATGAGGAAACATGATTTTATTCACGGTAGTTCACCTTTGGGGAAATGAAATTTTTACCTTGACTCTCAAAAAGTCAGTAGTTCTGCATTAGGATTTTCTTCCCAGCCAGCATGTGTTTCTTGAGATTCCTCTGAAGCAAAATGTATACCACCCTCTCTTGTATTATTATTATATTATGTAAAGTGCCTCAGATAAAACATGTTCTTTTGTTAACTACTAAAACTCTGAAAATATGTGATTTTTTTTCTAGAGTAGTACCTCAAGTATTTGGAATGGCTCTTATTTGAAAATCAAAACAACTTCAAAGAGTTACACAATATTCCAAGCATTGCTTTTTGACAGAGATGCTATTTTGAAGAAAGCATCCACTGCAAAATATATTTTTTTAATATTATTGGAGTTGAAAAATAATTCGTTTTAGAAATGGATTTAGAGCATGAATACTAGGCTGTGCAGAGACATCAGTTTTTCACTTAATATAACCCAACATAGGCCCCAGTCACACGGGCCGGATATCGCGGGGGGGAGGTGTGGCTAATTGCCCTGGAGGAAACTAATGTGCAGCTGCCCGAGCACACGTCCTGGTTGAGGTCCTGTGGTTCGGGGGAAATGCCGATCAGACGGGTATCCTGCAGCAGGGCACAGAAGCCGTGCTGCGCTATCACTCTTTGTGCGCATGCGCTATTGGGCGCTGTTGCGCAACTTGCGGAGACGAACAGTGGTGGGCGCCGGATGCCACGTAAGTCCATCGGGAACACGATCAGATGCCCGCCCTTGGCCCGCGGTTTCAGGAAACTAGTACCTCATAGGTACTAGTTTTTAACTCCGCACTTTCAGCGGGGAGCCACGGGTTCACAACGGGAGCACTGCGCTTCTCAGATGTTGGGGTGAGATCGTGCCTGGAAAATCTGAGGGACTCCCGTGCCTCTCCCGCGGCAACTTCGTCGTGTGACCGGGGCCATAGAGTAGCAAATATGATAGAACTGGAGAAATCACCAGAACTGAATTAACAACAAAACTAACAGTGCAGTTCTAAACTTTGTCTCAGAAACAGGTCTCACTGAGTTCATTGGGGCTTACTCCCTAGTGAGTGCAGCTTTACAGTGCAATCATAAACAGAGTCACACCTTCCTAAGCCCATTTACTTCAATGGATTTAGAAGGATGTAGTTATGCTTAGGATGGTACTGTTAAACATCTAAGGGAGTAGTCATCACCTTCTAAATCCATTCAGAATAAAAGTGATCCTTCTCACCTACACATATATCACATCCATTTCCTTTATCCCTGGCCAGATTATGCTGTCAGAAAATGCAGCCTGTGTACAATATATGTTTAATCGAAAGAAATGATCTGGCTCTTTAAAAGATTGTTTTACTACATATTTTCTTATGTGTGTATTTTGGGGAGGAAAGGTTAAATTGCTCAAAAGAATAGACAAGGCTTTTGATATTTAGAGCTGTCCACAGTGCTGAAAAGGAAAGCCTGCACGCTGTGGAGAGTTGATAGTTTTCATCTTTCCACTATGAAAACTGAGCTTTTATGTATATCTATATAAACATACTTTATCTGAGCTCCACCAGGATTCCATAGCCCATCCTCAACAATTAACTGTATTGTTAAGGTCTTCAACTAAGATAATTAAGTTTGGATAGATTTAGAACTGATGGGGGCTTACATACCACCTTGAAAGCCTTTGTTAGAACTAAAAATGTCACAGAAGTATTTCAACTTTCTATCAGTAAGATCGTTGAGGAGCATGATACTAGGAAACTTAATGGACGGTTCCATGCAGGACATTCTGGCAACTGAAGTTACTTTCATTGTTTGTTAACAAACTAAAACAAATAATAACTGGTAAGATGACAATGCAACATTACTTCCTTTAAAACTAAACCAATGTACAGCAACTCAATTAGAGAAGTCATTTCCTACTGTTATCCCTTACGTTAATTAAACCTTTTCTCAGAGTACACAGCTAATCTAGATAATCTAGATAAAATTATAAGTAGAATCACATAAGCCACTTTGTCTTAAAATACGATTGTCAAAGAACCATCATGTCATCAGTTCAGAGTAGAATTTGCATTATTGCACATATTAGATTTCCCCCTATAGACTTATTATTTTAATATCAAAGGAAAGAGATGAAAACTTTTTCAAATTTAGTAAAACTAGTTGTTTTATTGAAGATCACTGTAAATGGATCTTAGAAATAGTTACACAACTGTAATTACAAGTTAACTTTTATTACATAAAATGTGCTTTACAGATCAACAAGCAAGTGTAAAGCTAATTTCTCCAAAATCTTATTGGGTTGAAACACTATAATAAATTCTACTGCAGTGAATTAAGTGGAAGAAACCAAGTAGCCATAGGCAATGCTCATTATCATAACATATTACCCTATCCAATGCACATTTACTCTGAAGTAAGTTCCACTATGTTCAGTGAGGTTTGTTACCAGGTATGTATGCATGTGATAGTGGTAATGGATTCTTTTTCATTTCATATACCACATCATTATTCCTAAATAACACTGTTCTATACAATTGGTATAAATTAAAATTCTGTTTAAAGGAATCTAGACTATATTATTCAGATGTGCTCTGTCATCTAAGTTCATTTGGTAGTAAAACTTTGCTTATCTCCTTTTGTGACAAATAATCTTTAACAGAAGGCTTTATTTAGAGCATTGAAATTATGTGATATCATTGTAATTTTTAAAATATTGCTGATTTACTGAAAAATGGTGTTTAAAAAGGTATTTGGTAAATTCATTATAAATTTCAAGTAAAAAAAGATACAAATAAGTAAAATTCTTTATAAATCATATTTTTAAAATCATGGTTTTGCATAAGTATTCCTACTGGAATTGCATTTTTAAAAAACACAACATGTACGTTCAAATCTCCCCACCAAAAAAAGCCTTTTAAAATGTCTTTTTATGTAAATACAGTGTCTGTCCAGGGTATTCTACAGGTTAGGTCAATCAGCTCTATGACCTTGAACTAAAACCCACACATACTTCCTAGAGATGAACTCCTGAATGAAAGACAGAAAAATTTTGAAACACCATAAGAAGAAAATAAAGCTTCCTATATGATAATGCCAGCCCATTGCATATGATGATATTTCCCTCCATTAATATATTACATGAAAAAATTGTGAAAAAAATCTTAAATATATTTATTATTGTCTTCATTACAGGATTTCTTTTTTTTTTAATCATAGCTTTATATAGGAGTAGAAGGTACCCTTCAAATTCCATGGTTCCATGACTGCAATTCTATGCACACTTGCCTTGAAATAAGTCCCACTGAAATCAGTGGGACTTAATTCCAAGTAAATATGCATTCAAAGGGGGGAATATATACCATCAGTTCTGAAGGTCTATTTCCTCACAAGTGTATGTGTTGAGAAGCCACATTATATATATATATTCCAATTCAGAAAATATCTCTGAATTAGAGTATAATTCTTCACCTAAAGTCAAGAATGAATGTATTTAGTCAAAAGCAATGCTAAATCATTCACTCTTGAACCAAAGGTGTTCCTAGCTGACTGTTACAAATATTCTCATTGGTCATTCTTGGAGGACTACAAATGTTCTAGACAATGATTGACCAAATTCAAACCTGTATTTTCTTGGAGTTCTTTTAAAAACTTTTTTTTTAATTATCAGGTCTGTATTTGCATGTCAGACATTTAGCAAAGCATAACCAAAGTGACTGATGCCATTACAGTTAATCATGTGATCCCGTGAGAGCATATGGATTAGCATAGCATGCAGTTATTGGAGAAGGACAGGTATTATAGCCCCTTCTCATTTGCATTAACAAATTGCCTTTACAGCAAGCAAAGCATAACTAGTACATGCAGACTACTGTTTCCAGGCATCAGAAACAACAATACAGGACATAAGCAATTATGTTGTTATATATTCAGTAAGAATGCATCAGCGCAGTCTGCTTAATTTCACAGAAACGTCCTTGAAAGACAGGTAGCAAGAAGCCTCAGATTCTAAAGTGGAACGTACCTGAATTTCTCTTGCGTGGTATACAATAATCAGACCAAGCAGAATGATTGTAGAGAGGCTAATAAGGCATTTTAGGGCTAATGAATACAGCGATTCCTGCAACAGAAAAATAGATACTTTTTACATTGATCTTTAGTCCTTCATCCCAGGCATCTCAGAGGGGAATACAGGCTATCTGTTGCAAGAAAAAATGCCAGTGGTCTAAAAACAAACAAGCCAAAGCCAAAGTGTAAACTCATTGAAGCAAATGAACTCAGTGCTAGAACAGGTGAACGCTTAAGGGCCCACCAAAGCAATGGGGAGTGAGTCAGCCTACAAAGTTACTTGCCAGCCTAGTAAAACAGCATGGTTTTTGGTTTTTTTAAATTATACAGGTCTAAAGGGCTTGTTGTGAAGGACAAAAATCCTCAGTACAAGGTATTTAAACAGTTGACTTTTAAAATGGTTTTTCCAAATTATTATCCCATCCTCCTCTGTCCTTTTCAGCCTGTATAACAAAGAGGCAAGGCTCCGCATACAGCTGAGGCTTGAAGCTGTAGGTGCCCACATGCCAGATACTTTGACATTGGAAGTGTCTGCAGAGCATCTTAGTGCCGGAGAGAGTATTCATTCGGGAAAACCTTACTAGGTTAGCCTTGACTGGCTGTACAAGTGGGCAAATTTTTGTACTACCATAGCACAGAATAAGGGATGAAAGGGCAGTCTGGCACATCTGCGGACAAAGCAAGCAAGGCTGCAATCCACCGGTGGCACGCAAGAGTCAGTAGGTGAGAATCGAAGCCATCGGCACCAACCAACTGGAGGAGCCCCACCGGCTCCAGTGGGAGCCTGGTAAGCAAGCCTGTTCCCGTGGATCCAGCGGAGCAATGGAAATCTGTGACACTCTAGTCTACGAGGCTCACTTTTGAAATTATGGTGTTTCGGGCCGGAGCCGTCTTTGGCTGCACTTACTTGGAATGAAAAGGCTACGGAAACAACGGGGACGTTCTTCGGAGGGAAGGATCAGGCTTTCAAAGGAGAATTGCACAGAAAGTTGCCTGCCTGGGATGCAGACGAAGGAGAAAGGGAGAAAAGCGTAGATGAAGGGGAAAGGGGAAAGAAGGCAGGGGGGGAAAGCGGAAAGGACAAGTGACTGGGGGGGGGCGACTTCCAGC